>NC_056725.1:60634127-60801627 GCF_019279795.1 Protopterus annectens
TCACAAAAACTTGGCATTTTAACAGGGGTATGTACACTTTTTATATCCACTGTACCCGTATTTGTTCTATTCCATAAATTGGATCTTCCATCCTATGTTTGTTCTTGGCTTCTAATACCAAATTATCTGCATAGGTTAACATTAATGGTAACTTTATCCCTTCCTTCACTTCTCATCTACCATTTTGTAACATTGATCTACATGTTCATATAATTGCATCATTTACCATCACAAGCACCCATGTGCTCAATGGGTATCTTACCTTTACCCATCTTCCCTTTATCTGTTTTCCCTACCCATCCACTCACAATTAGAGAGACCATAATTTTCATAAATTGTTCTCATTATCCCTACTTATTCTTCTACCTCATATTCTTTGGAATTGTTTAACATTTCCCCTTGAATCAATGCTGTCAAATGCTTTAGTCACATCACATATGGTTACTTTTTCTCTATCATCTATACACTTAGCCACTTCTTTAGCCACCATTGGCATTTCACTTTATCTCTTCATTTTAACCCTGCAGGCCCCTTCATCCAGTTGTTCTTTCATGACATCCATCATTTTTTTTCTGAGTAATCTTAAATATTTTATAGTCAGCATTTCCCAACATAATTGGTCTCCAGTAGTTTATTTTTTCCCTTTTCCTTTTTTCCATATAGAAGTTTCAGCCCCTGTATAAATTTCCTCTTCTTTTTATACCCTCCTCCATGTAGTCTTTCAATATTTCCATTAAAAACATTTTTTCATTATATGACAGTTTTTCATAAAAACTAAACCCTAACCCACCTGGATCTTTTTCTGGATTTTTTTTTCATCGTTCATTGTAGCATCCTGTTAACAGTTTCAGTTTTTTTTTCTTTTTTCCATTTTTTCCACTACCTTCTTTTCATCATCTTTGCATTCCATGTACCAATATTATTTTTTCTATTACGTCGTCTATATGTACATTTCAACTATATCTATAATATCCTCTTTTTTGTATTTAGCTGCCCTTTCATCTTTCATTATATTCATTTTTCTCTCCTATCTCAATTTCTTACCTAAGAATGGAAAAAACTTTTCTCCCTTTCATATAAAGCCTTTATCTAAATATCACTCTCCGTTTTTTCTTTATACTTGTATAATTTCTTTTCATTTTACTATCTGTACTTGCCCCCTTCTCGCTCGCTCCTGTTGCATCTCCCAGTAGTTCTTTTTTATTATTTTAACTGTTATGCTTCTTCTTTGAACTGCAGTCCAGCTTCTTTCCTTTCTTACACCTCCCGTAGAGTTTGTCGTGCATTGCTGTTATGGAGGCTTTTCTTTTTGTATCCAGTCTGATCCCCACTTCCCTAATTTACAGTCGTAGCCTACTCATAATGCATTGTGGCATTTAAAACTTTTGACTTGACTGTTCCGTGCCTATCTTTTTTCTTTTTCTCCCCCGCTTCTAATAGTGGACCTGTGGTGTGCAGCGGCCAAATTGGATGAGCATTTTCTGTTTTTTTGGCAATTTTCTACAAAGCTACTTGTTTTGTTGCTGTTTACTATGGACAAAGATCACCTAGCTGAGTTTGGACTTACACAATTGCTTTGTAATTCCTTAGATAAAGTATGTCGCTAAACTGTACTAGTGGATGGAGTGAATGCCCAGGTGTCCTTACAAAAATAAGCACTATCTCTGCTTTTATTATTGTTAGTCGAATCTTTTGTCTTGTCTAGCCTTGTACCGAGCCTTTGCCACTGGTGACATTGTTGGCGATTTGAACTGTTCCAGCTGGTTAAATTGAACTCTACTTATCCAGTGTGCTAACTCTTTTTATCTTGCCACAATGTTGTTTTATATAGTATGTTGATGTGCCCCTATAACTGCATAGGTGATGCTCCATCTCTTTGTTGTTAGTATGCTGAGTTACCTATCTGCAAGGTTTTTTACAGCTATGTGTCGTATTGATGCTATAACTGTGGATTTCACTGAATTACATATTTAACTGCTGCTTAACTGTTCATAGATGTTACGTATCTGCATTTGTTTGCCTATAAGCCTGCTACGTGTGGATAACTTGTATTTGATACTGCTGTGTTCTTCATTTGCTGTCTCACTTATTGTCACTGTTACTGCTCCTTTCATCTATAGTCACTACCACCAAGACTCTCTGCACACTTCACTTTTTTCCCTCACTAGCTAACCTGCATCAGCTCCCTTCTACCACACTGAAGTTAGACTGCTTTCTCTCTGAGCTCCCACTAGCTGGCACACTTCATTCTTTCACTCACCCTGACAAACTTTCTACCCCCCCACCATACACGCATCCACTCTCTCCAGCTTTTCACTCATAACTGTTGTTCTCCCTGTATCCTAACCCTTCTCCTCTCTCTCTCACAAGTTAACAGTAGCTACACCTTGCAGCCCCCAGTCCTACCCTGCCTGGAACCACCTGAATTGCAGTCCCTTCGACAGTGCCTCTCACCTATAACAAAATAAGTATGTCCTACCATGTTCAATAGCTTGGTGTAAATCTCATAACAATACTGGTCTCCCATAGTCAGTTGCTTCTTGCACATCACCATATCACTCCCTATCTCCTCCCACCCTGCTCCTACCCCTCCCTTCCTTTCTGTAGCAGACACACTGTAAAAGCTCCCTCTCTGCTGTGCTCCTCCCACTTATTCTCTATTTCTTCTCTTCTAGTCTAACCTTACATCTGATGTTAATCTTCTTCCCATTCATCACTCATGGGTTTGGTTCTGAGCCCTCTGAACCAAGTCGGCCTAATACCAAGCTCTTGTACACCAGAAACTCCCAAGCTAAGCTGCTACTATGATGCCCTTCTCCCAGTTACCTCAGATCTTGTTTGCCGCACAGCCATTTAGCAGCATTTTACTGAGCTCTCCAGCTAAGTGGCATATTTTTATAAAATTTACTGTATTTTGAATTTTTTTCTGATCTAACTTTTTTCTACCCTATTTCTATATCTAGCTCTATCCTCCGGGTATTTCTCATACCATCATTGGTAACGCCCTCCCCTACCCTTGTGGTATCTTTGATACCATCGTTGGTATTTCCCTTTTTCTCTTCTGTACCTTCTCTCTACTTTGCTTCGTCATGTATTGGATATGTCTGATAAAAAAATGAACTTTTGGGTTCAAACATTGCACTTCCTGCAATAGCAAACTCCCAAACAGCAACTTACATGATGATTGTGTCTGTAGTCTGGGGGTTTCCCACCTCTCTGTGAAACCTCCTTGCCAGATCTGTCTAAGCTTTAGTCCATGGATGCTGAATGAGAGGAGAAACAAGCTTATTTTGAAAGGCCTACTATCCTCACCTTTCTCAGAGGCCTTTTCTGTGTCAGAGGTCTCAACCCCTCCATTGAAGGACAAGAAACGTCCACATTCTGATCCCTCTTCACTGGCTGGTGATAAGGGTAAGTCCCACAAACACAAGGCCCACAAGTCTTCTACGGAGCATAAGATTGCTCTCTCGGCTCCAACTATTCCGGTTCTGAGCTTAGCTCCAGTTGTCTATGTGGACATTAACATGACTTCTACGTCAGCTCTGCCTTCGGCACTGACATCTGCGGTACTGACTTCAACTACAGCTCCAACATTATTGTCTTCGGTAGCCTCAGCACTGGCCTCACCCCTCACTGCACCAAAGTCAGTTCCAATGATCCCCTCGGAGCCAATAGCTTCTACTCCGTGTTTCTTTGGCACCGTCCTTTCTCAGTACCATTAGTCCCCCTATTACCAGTCTCCAAGTTGGAATTCCCAGTGCCGACAATTCAAACACCATGGACCCAGTATTCCCCTTCATTGGACCCATTTTTAGGCTAGACTTATAGCCCTTTTCTGGACCGGCTTAACTCCCCTTCCAGAGTGTCTGTAAGGTCCACTAGGAGTCTGTCTGAATTGGATGTGGTGTGCCTGTTGGATCAGCTGTTGAGAGCCAGAGGGATTACAAGTTTTCCAAAAACCCCTCCTACTTTGGGATTTGGGTCTATTGCTCCCATGACTCCCACATTCTCCTCCCTCGGATCCTTTGGTTCTGAGGCCCATAGTTCCAATGTTCTTGGTGGCTACCCTTTCCTCAGCGCTGACAGTGAACACTCTCTGAAGCGTTGAGGCCCCCCTTTGGGTTTCGGTTCCAACGGAGCCATCCCTTCCTCAATCCCATGGTTGGGGGGTGGAACCCTCTGTTCCCAGTATGGTTTCAAGTTTTTTATCGGTTCCATCCTCTGATCCAGGTTTGCCAACCGCCCTGATCCTGATTGAGGCTCTATCCCTGCGAGTGGGCCGTGCACAGCGGGGTGTGACTCCAGTTCCCAGATTGTCTTACACTGTTTTGGGCTATTTCTGTTTGGGTGGACCAGCTTTCTGGGTGATGAAGAGGGTGCTTGCTTCTAGAAGCACTTCTCCTGCATTGGATTTTCCACTGATCCCTCTGAGATACAGCTACCACGGGCCACCTCCCTAGGACATCGAGAGCATAAGCCTCAGGAAACCTCAGTCCAGGGTAGTCTCCCTTCCAAGTCTTCAGACATTCCCACTGAAGAAACCCTTCAGAAGAAAGCGTGTAAGAGAAAACACCTTTACTCCTCGGAGTCCCTCACTGAAGATATGGATTACGATGATGGGGAAGGGTCCCCACGGTCACCCCCCGACTATGTCTCCTTCGGAGACATTATGGAAATTTTGAATCAGAAGGATGACTGGAAGACCTCCAGTTCTTCCTCTGAGGAGTCTGTCTTTCTGCAGGATTTCCGGTCTCGACCTTCTACTTATTGGGTGACCCCATCTGCTGACGTTAGTCCAGCTCATTGTGCAGCATGCATGGAAGAACCCAGATTCTATTGAAGCCATTCCCCGGAGACCAGACACGATTCTTTCCCCACCAGAGGAGCAGCCCCACTGGTCTAGAGGATTACCAGTAGACATTATGCTGGTGGCGGCAGCCACGAAAAAGGACCTTATGGAGGAAAGTCCTACTGTCCACCTGCCCAACAGAGTCCCAGGTGGTAGACAGACTAGGGAGGTGAGTTTTTGCTTCAGCGACCTTTGCTGTCACGTCTATGAATTACTTGACACATTTTATGAGGCTCCAAAGTTATCTCATCTCTGAACTTTTTGAGCCCTCGTTGGTCAGTTTCTGATGGGGCTCGCATCAAGGTTGCTTCTCAGCTTGCCATACTTGAGTCAGTCTCCAACTCATCCATGAGGTTGCTGTCCGACTCAACCGAAGGGGTGGCTAGAGCTGTGGGTGCAGCCATAGTTATGAGACAGCATGCCTGGATGCGCATCTGTGACCTCACGGACTCCAAGTCCTCCTTTTTGAATGCCCCTATCAAACTGTCCACTTCGGTTCTAAAATGAAGGACACACTGGCCAGGTGCAAACAAGATGGAAAGACCTTGTCTGCCATTGGCCTACATTTTTCCAAACCTCTGCATTGCTTTTCCAGGAACCAGAGAAGTGGGAAGATATGGCACAAAAAATTTCAAGGCCCTTTCCGCAACGCACATGGCGAGGATTCCCCCAGAGGCAGAGGGGGGTTCCAATGGTGGAAGACTTCCCTTTAGGGGGAGGGGGGCCCCAAAATCAAGACTCCAGGGAATCTTTCTCCAGATGATCTTATCAATGCTCCTGAAGTGTTGCCTGATTGCTTTCCTCTGGAAGCAGTCGGGGCTCATTTTTCTCTGCACCAAACTGCCTGGCACTCTATTACAAATGATTGGTGGGTGCAGAGAATAATTTCCAGAGGCTATTACATCCCTCTAATATCTTGCCAAAAACCTTCAAAGTACCTTCCTGATGTTCCACCCAGTCAAAAGGAAAAGGAAGCTTCAGAGATCAGAAAGCTGTGTCAAAAAAGAGTCATTCAACCAGTCCCCCCAGACCAGTGCGGATCTGGTTTCTACTCAAGATCTTTTTGGTGCCAAAAAAGACCGGGGACTGAAGATGCATTTTGGATCTCAGCCAACTAAACAAGTCAGTGGTTCAAACCAAATTCTGCATGGTCACTATACAATCCATTCTCCACTTTCTTCAGGAGGATGTTTGGATGTGCTCAGACCTCCAGGATGCATATTATCACATCAAAATTTATAAGCACTCCAGGAGTCTCCTTTGCTTCCAGCTAGGTGCCAATCATTGCGAATTCAGAGCCCTGCCATTCGGTCCCTTGATGGCCCCCAAAGTGTTCACGAAATGCCTAGCAGTGGTAACAGTTCATCTCAGCCTTCAGGGATTCCAGGTGTTTCCATATTTAGAAAATTGGCTCCTCTCCACCCCCACCAAGAGCCTACTGATAATGGCCCTCCACTACACCCTCTCATTGGTGGAATTTCTAGGCATCACAGTCCATTGGGAAAAATCCAGTCTTCATCCTACCCAACAATTGGAATTTATAGGAGCAGTGTTCAAAAGTCAAACAAGACAGGTTTCTCTCCCACCTCACAGGCTTCAGAGGTTAAGATCACAAGTGCAAGTAATACTCTGTCAAAGGAGGTGTCAGCAAGAGAAGTTCTACAGGCCCTGGGGTCTATGGTAGCAGCCATCCCAATTGTCCCCCTGGCAAGATTGCATATGAGACTGTTGCAATGGCTCCTTTTGTCCCAGTGGGTAGCAAATCTTCATCCTCTAAACTCACAGATCCTCATCACCAATTCCTCCAAGCAAGATCTTCTTTGGTGGATGAGGGCAGACAAAATTCTTTGGTGTTGCCCCTTTCAGACTCCTCAACCCAACTCCACGGTGACCACGGATGCTTCCCTAATAGGGTGGGGGGTCACTTTCAGGGAAAGACAGTCCAAGCATGTGGTCCAGCTTGGAGGCCAACTTGCATATCAACGTTCTGAAGTTGAGAGCGGTGCTGTTGGCGTTGCAGGCACTTCATCCACTCCTTCCATCTGGAATGATTCATCCCCTCCTTCCATCTGGAATGATTGCAATCCAGTCAGACAATATATTACTAGTCTGGTACATAAACAGAGAAGGACAAAATCCCTATCCCCTGTGTCGAGAGGCCATGAGAATTTGGCACTGGGCGATAGCTTCCAACCACTTTCTTATGGAAACACATATCCCAGGGAGCTCCAGCGTGATTGCAGACAGGCTGATCAGATGCATCCTCCTTCCACACGAGTGGTCTCTCAATCCGAACATGATGACAGAAATTTTCAGCCGTTGGGGCCAGCCTTGCTGCGATCTTTTTGCTTCCCCTTCAAACAACAAATTCAGCAACTTCTTTGCTCTTTTTTCCCCAGAAGGGGAAGTCACCGAGAGACGCTTTAACTCACGATTGGCCCACGGGTCTCATCTATGCTTATCCTCCAATTCCTTTGATACCCCCATTCTTAAAGAAAGCAATCCAGCTGAGTTGCAAAGTGATCCTCATTGCCCCATTTTGGCCTCGACAAGTGTGGTTCTCCTTCCTCCGGCCTCACCTGTTACAACCTCCATGGATCCTGGACACTCATCAGGACCTAATCTCTCACCCCCAAGGGTTGACTCCTCCAAATCTGTCCACTCTCAAGCTGACAGCGTGGTTTCTCCACGTCCATTTGTCACCAGGCAGGAAAGCCTCTCCTCTCCCGTTTGCATTATTATTCTGGCCTCCCATAAACAATCCACCAGAAAACTCTAGACCCTTTTTCAACTCCTGCATCTGTTATACTTAAGTACTTTTCTGAGTTGTTTGACAATGGAGCATCAGCTTCTACTATTCGAGTCTACTTGGCAGCTATCTCCAATTATAATGGTTTAGAAGGCATTCCTCTTAACTCCACCTGCATTTGCAAGACCTTTCTCAAAGGAGTTTTCCATAGGAGACCCCCAATCATGCGGCCTGTAGAGACCTGGAATCTATCTCTGGTATTGCAAGCTCTCTCTTCCCCCTTTTGAGCCTGCTGCAAAATGTGACCTTAAATTTCTTTCATGGAAATCTCTGTTTTTGGTAGCGGTCACATCAGCTAGATGGATAACAGAATTACAAGCCTTATGCATCAATAGTCCATATCTAATATTTCATAAAGACAGAGTATCTCTTCGTACTAATCCATCTTTTCTTCCCAAAGTAGTTTCTGATTTCTCTGTTAACCAGTCTATTGAGCTTTCAGTGTTTTTCCCAAATTATTCCAATAAAAGAGAATACTGTCTACATTCATTGGACGTACATAGACAATTACATTTCTACTTGGACAGGATTAAATCTTTCCACAAGTCGGATCTACTTTTCATCTCCTTTTCTGGTCCAAAAATGGGATGTGCAGTATCAAAAGTCACTTTATCAAAATGGCTCAGAGATTGTATTACTTTTTCATACTCACTGGCAAATTAACCTAAACCTGTTAATATCCAATCTCATTCAACGAGAGCCATTGCAACTTCTTTTGCTTTCCACTCCAGAGCTTCTATGGACGACATTTGCGCAGCAGTCATCTGGGCTAAACCCCATACTTTCATCAAACATTACAAATTGGACTTGGTCTCCGGGGGAAGAGCGGCGTTCGGCTCAATGATTCTCAGGAATGTTCCTCCATAAGGGCCACCCAGGTTTTCAAGTAGCTTGTAATTTTGTCCCATCAGTGATGAATGGTAAGATGATTAACAACATCAGATAATGAAGTTTTGTCTTACCATAATGTTTCATCTGTGTTGTTAATCTTCTTCCATTCATCACACCCCACTCTCTGTCCTCCACCAAAGGCTCCTGGTGGATCTTATGGGACCTTGTGGAGTTTCAGGGTTTCTGCACAGAAATAGCCTCTGCTTTTCTTCTATATGTTGCATGCAAACTCGATCTGAGGTAACTGGGAGAAGGGCATTGTGTGTAACAGCTTAGCTCGAGAGTTTTTGGTGTACACGAGCTTGGTATTAGGCCGACTCAGTTCTGAGGGCATGGAACCAAGCCCATCAATGATGAATGGAAGAAATCAACAACACAGATGGAACGTTATGGTAAGATGCAGCTTTTTTTTCAACTCTATCCTACTGCCCGAAACTAGTTTCTTTACTCTCTCTTACTACTTCCTTCCCTGCGAGTTACACAGGGAATCGCTATAGCCTTTCTCTATCCTCTCCTACCTCTTAATTCTTTTTGCCATACTTACCTGCTTCTCTGACTGTTTTTTTTCTTGCTGATTGTGTGGATGTTCTTCATCTCACATTGCTGCAGTCCTTACACTTGGGTAGTCCGCTGTCCTCGGTCGGCCCGAATATCAAAGCATTAGGCTGACGTCGGTCAAAGCGCTTAAGACTGACATCAGGACGTCAGGGTACAAATGCGCATGACCGACGTCATATCCTCAGTCTTTTTTGCCGCATGGTCCGATGCAGAAGCAGCGTTGCAAGTGCCGTTCGGCGTTCTGAAATTTTTCGAATACGGAGTTTCAGACCGAGTCAAAGTTGGCTAAGTACCCCGTTGGGGAATATTTTAGTTTTTTCTTGCCTCAGTGGTTTACCGGATGTCAGAAAAAGTGAATAACTGTATTTCTTGTGGGAAGCAGATACCGCATAGAGATTATCATACTTTGTGTATTCCTTGTTTGGGGCCTGAGCACGACGTTGTTGGGTGTCGCTTTTGTGCTAGGTTTAATAAGCGCACTATTAAGCGGAGGTTAGATTGTGCCAGGTTGGTCTTCGGGAAGCGGTGCAATTACAATATGCCGTCGGATGCTCCGACGCCCGCTTCTTCGAAGAAGCGCAAAGACAAAGCAGCTAAACCCAGGCAAGAAGAGTCGTCCGTACCGGATGCCGGTTCTTTGGAGGCGTCAGTGGAACTGGTGGTTCCACCGGAGGCTTCTCTGGAGTCCCAGGGAGAGACTTTGATTTTGCAGGATGTGGCCTCTCAGGAGGCAGGTCAGGCTGAAGGGGCTTCTCAGGTTACTGTACTCCCCTCCCTTCCTAGGGTGGTTAGGCCCTCTCCTTCTGTTTCCAAGGCTTCTCCCAGAGGCAGGCCTGGTTTAGCATCTGTTGGTGTCACTCCTAGTTCTTCAGGTTCTGTGCCCAAGAAGCACATGCTCAAAATGGCAGAAGATTTAATTACTTTGATTAGAGGCTCTTTGCCCCCTCCTGATAAGAGGCCTAGGGTGGAACCAGAGTTGGGGAGTTTTGAGCAGGTTTCGGATGTTTCAGAGTCTTCGGCTGAAGACTTGCAGGAGTATTCTCCTTATTCTGATTCTGATGTGGATGATTCTACTCCTTCTGCTTCTCCTCCAGAGGATTTTTCTTTTTCAGAGACTCTTCATTCTATGAGGAAGCATTTTAAGTGGGAAGGTCAGGACTTCTCAGATTCCAGGAAAAGGCTTAGGGAATTTTTGCTTTTACCCCAGCATAGGCCTTTGGCTATTCCTCCTGTTCTGGATGTTGTGGAAGATGTGTTTGCGGAGGCTTCACTTAATCCTGATTCTTTGCCTCCTGCTCCTGTTAAGCCGGACAGGTATTACAGGGTACCTGAAGCTCATAAATATCTGTATAAGAGTCCTAGGGCTGACCCAGAAACAGTTAGTCAGGGACCTAAGGGTGTCAAGGCCTCTGTGGTAAAAAATCCGGTTCCTCCAGATAAAGAGGCCAGAGCTTTGGATAGATGGGGAAAGAAAGTCTATACTTCTTCCACCTTAGCTATGAGGGCTTTGAATTGCCAGTTTCACATGTTGAAATATCAAAACTATCTTCTTTCTCAATTGAAGTCTAAGGTAGATGCTCTGGCGGAAGGCATTGAGTGTAAAGAATTGCAAGATTTGGTACATGTTTCTGAACAGGTGGGTAAGCATTCTTTGCAATGTGGATTTGATGCTGTACAGGCCTCGTCTAGGGTGGCTGCCACTGGGTCAGTTCTTCGCAGGCACGCCTGGCTGAGGGATCAGAATTTATCTGACCATGTTAAAACAAGGATTTTAGATGCTCCTTTACAGTCTGATGTATTGTTTGGTTCTCCTGTGGAGGCAGTTTTAAAGAAAATGGAGGACAAGGCTAAGTCTATGCAGACTGTTAAAGATTTTTTGCAAGTTCAGCCTCCGAAGTTTAGTAGGAATTGGCCTGCTAAGGGGTGGACGTACCCTTCTTATGATTCACAGTCTAGGGGAAGATCTAGACATGGTAGGGGTAGAGCTCAGGGCTCTTTCAGACCTAGAACAGGGAGTTCACCTGCACAGTCTTCGGGTGAGGGCAGGGGCCAGTCCTTTCGTAAACAGGCCCAATGACCTACCTTTTCAGCTGCCAGAGCCTTCTTGTCTGGCAGCACCTTTGGGAGGAAGGTTGGCACTCTTCAAAGAAAATTGGAATTTGATTACCCAGGACAAATGGGTATTGGATATTATACACCAAGGTTACAGGTTTTATTTCCATACATTGCCTCCTTTCGAGGGCATGCCAGACGTTCCTCCTCAGCAAAGAATAGAGGCTCAAAAACAAATTTCTCTGCTGCTGCAAATAGGGGCCATACAGCTGGTCCCTCTGCCAGAAGTAGGCCTGGGATTTTATTCACGCCTGTTCCTAGTACCAAAGAAGGGGAACACGTGGAGACCAATTTTGGATTTGTCTATCCTCAACACTTATCTGGACATTCCCAAGTTCAAAATGTTGACGTTACAACAGCTTTTACCTCTGCTGGGCAAAGATCACTGGATGGTGACTCTGGATCTCAAGGAAGCTTACCTTCATGTTCCTATCAGGCTAAGTTGCAGGAAGTATCTGCGTTTTCGAGCTGGGACTTCTCATTATCAGTTCTCTGCATTGCCCTTTGGCTTATCTACTGCGCCCAGAGTGTTCACAAAGGTTCTGGCTCCAGTGATAGCTTTCTTCAGGCTAAAAGGAATACAGATTTATCCTTATTTGGACGATTGCCTGATTCTGGCCAAAGGAAGGACGAGCTTCTTCATCATTTACAATATGTGATAGCAGTGCTAAGATGCCTGGGGTATTCTGTGAACGAAATAAAGTCCAGTCTAGTACCCTCTCAGGACATGTGCTTTCTGGGTGTGAGACTGAATACAGCATCCCAGATGGCCTTTTGACCCCGGACAAACAAAAGAATCTTTCACTTTACTTCCATCAATTGTCTCATCTGTCCAGGCTGACTGCAAGGACAGTCCTTCAAGCCTTGGGGTTCATGGCATCTTGTATTCTGGTGCTTCCCAATGCCAAACTACATATGAGGAAGCTACAATGGTATCTCAAAAATGTATGGACTCAGCACTGCCAAGATATGGACACTGTCATTCAGATAATACCTTGCATTCAAAAGGAATTTTTGTGGTGGGCTAAGGAATGTCACCTAAACAAGGGACTCTCTGTGACCCGGCCAGAGGCGAGTCAGATTCTAACGACAGATGCCTCAGACAAAGCTTGGGGAGCTCATCTAAATGGAAAGTGGATACAAGACACGTGGCCTGCCAGACTACAACATCTACATATCAACTTGAAGGAGATGTTAGCAGTCCAATTTGCATTAATAGCTTTCAAGGATTTACTTCTTCCAGGGCAGGTGTTGGTTCTAACAGACAACACAACTGTCATGTGGTACATCAACAAGCAAGGGGGAACACATTCTTATCCTCTATGCAGGCAAGCAATGATTTTGTGGGAGACTGCTCTCAGTTTACAACTCAATCTTCAGGCAAGGTTTCTGCCGGGAGCACAGAACTCCTTAGCAGACGTGTTGAGCAGACAAATTATGGATCCCCACGAGTGGAAATTGGATCCTCATGTATTTCAGAAATTGACAGTGTCATGGGGAACTCCAGACATAGATCTGTTCGCTTCTCCACTAAACCACCAGCTGCCAAAGTTTTGCACAAAAAGGTTTCATCCCACAGCTTGGAAGGTGGATGCTCTTTCTTTCAATTGGAGCAATCTTCATGTGTATGCCTTTCCACCTCTGCCTCTCCTCCCAAAGGTACTCCTAAAGGTCAGACAGGACAAGCCAAAGATGATTCTAATAGCTCCAGATTGGCCTCGACAACACTGGTACTGAGAAGTCTGGTTCGGGAGCCTCCATGGCCTTTGCCTTCGATTCCACACCTGCTGTCTCAAGAGAACAGTCATTTACTCAATGTCAAACTTCACTCTCTTCACCTAACAGCCTGGCATATTCTGTTTTAAACCCTGGAGGGTCTCAGCTGCCGCAGCAAGTTTTGAATGTTATTTTGGAGGCCAGAAGGCCTAGTACAAGAAAAGTATACGCAGATAAATGGAAGAGATTTTTATTTTGGAGTGCAGCAAAGGAATTTGATGTTGCTAAGCCTAATTTGTGTGGCTCTTCAATATCTTGCTGAGTTACTGGACAAAGGGTTGTCCTTCTCTTCTATTAAGATTCATGCTGCAGCAATTTCTGCTCACTATGACTGTGATCCACCTTTGTTTTCTCATCCTTTGTTTAAGCAATTCCTTAGAGGGGCAAAGAATATAAGACCCCCACGTAGAGCTCCTACTCCTGCTTGGGATCTCAATTTTGTGTTGGAGAAACTCACTCTACAACCTTTTGAGCCTGCAGCTACTGCTGAGTTGAAATATTTATCATGGAAGACTGCTTTTTTGTTGGCCATTACCTCTGCAGAAGGGTTTCTGAATTACAGGCCCTTATGGCAGTTGAGCCTTTCTTAATTTTCCATAAGGATAGGGTATCTTTACGTACTAATCCTTCCTTTATGCCTAAGGTGGTTTCTAGTGTGGCTTTAAACCAAACTATTCATTTGCCTACTTTTTATGCAAACCCCCAAAATAAAGGGGAAAAGATTTTGCACACCTTGGATATACACAGGCAGTTGCGATATTATTTGAGCAGAACTAAAGGGTTCAGGCAGTCTCAGCAGTTGTTTGTTTCTTTTGCTTTGGGTTCTCAGGGCAAGCCTGTGTCAAAACAAACTATATCTAAGTGGATTGGGTTTTGTATTGCTTTCTGTTATTCCCATCATGGTAAGGTAGTTCCAGCTGGGATTAGGCCTCATTCCACTAGAGCTACTGCCACATCTACAGCTTTTTTAAGGGGGGTGGCAACTAAGGATATTTTGGAGGCAGCTACTTGGAGTTCAGTGCATACTTTCTCTAAGCATTACCACCTTCCACTTTACTCTAAATCTAGGGCTGGGTTTGCCACTGCTATTTTACAGGGCATTTTGGCAGCTCCTACTACTTTATAGTTTTGCCATCCTCCCTTACCTCTGCTTTGGGATTCTACCCAAGTGTAAGGACTGCAGCAATGTGAGATGAAGAACATAGTACAGTTTTGTACCTACCATAAATGTAGATGTTCGAAGATCCACATTGCTGCAGTCCAATTTACCCTCCCTCCTTCCCCTCTGTTGTTAGAGGCGGTTGTGTGGTTTGGGTTGTAAATATTGTGCATATTGTATATATATTGTTCATATGATTAGTGCAAGGGTGGTTGGTTGTTTTTTGCTGTCTTTTGGTTTTGACCTTTCTGTTTGGGGTCTTCTGACATCTGGGGCAAGAAAAGACTGAGGATATGACGTCGGTCATGCGCATTTGTACCCTGACGTCCTGATGTCAGTCTTAAGCGCCTTGACCGACGTCAGCCTAATGCTTTGATATTCGGGCCGACCGAGGACAGCGGACTACCCAAGTGTAAGGACTGCAGCAATGTGGATCTTCGAACATCTACATTTATGGTAGGTACAAAACTGTACTTTTCAATGGGTGTAGCCCTGCTCCATTCACCCTCGCTTTGCTCGTTCTCACTTTACTCCCTCTACCCTACCTCAATTCCCACTCACCCCAACATAACTTAGTTTTATCCTCTCCAGTCTCTCACCTTCCTTCCTGCATAGCCAGTCATACTCCCCTTTCTGTCCCTAACCACTCCCAAGCTAAGACTTTCACACTTAATTACATCACTTCTTTTCAACTTTCCTCCTCCAACCTACATCACTATTACACAATACATCTCATCTTGCAACATTTATACATTTCCATTCCATTTCTCATTCTTGACCTCCTACCACACTTACTTTTCCCACCCGTACATATATTCTTACACCTCATCTACCCTTACAGCTTCTAGTACCTCTCACTCCATTATGGTAACCCTGTCTGTTTAACTTATTCAACATCTGCTGTCAAAAATTTACTTTATTTCAGTAGTACCCTCACTCCAGTAAACCCAAACCAAAATATTACAGGCTGTACACAGTGATAACTCTACTTAATCTCCACACTAGTAACATACTCCTCTCTGGGGATATCCACCCCCAACCCTGGCCCCCTCAATCCTCCCCTTAACTATACACCCCACAACTCTTCCTCTATTTCCCTCTCTCCTCATGAACCACCCCATGCCACCCCCCGTCATCTCATATAGTCCCCTAAAAACCTTTTTGTTTTCTAAATATTCAACGTCTTGTCAATAAAATCACAGAGCTTCACACCTGGATAGCCCATACCATCCCACAAATTCTAGTCTTATCTGAAGCCTGGTTAAAACCCCATATCACAAACAATGAAATACTACCACCAGGTTATAATATTTACCGCTCTGGCAAATCCCCAAAAAAGGGAGGTGGCATCACCATCTCCTACTGTAGCAATCTTAATCTCTCCCGTATAACCATCCCTATTCCCAACTTCCACCCAGGTGAACTGATCATCCTAAATTGCCATCTAAACTCTCACAAGAAATTTGCCATGGCCTCCTTGTATATCCCCCCCGGGAATAATATTTTAACCCTTGAACATATCCTATCCTGGTTTTCCCACAGTGTACTTTAGGAAACCCTCATCCTTGGTGACGTCAATATTAACTGGTCTAAACTAACAAGCCTGGGCTAAAACCAAACCACCATCCCTGTTCCAGAACTACAAAGAACTCAGGAACCTTGTCAAAAAACAAGTCAACAGTGATGCATCCTACAACTCTCCCCAAATCAACTGCAAATCAAACTCACGTAAATTATGAACCGCCATCAACAAAATTCTCAAGCCTGGTTTCCCTTCCACTCCCTCTCCTTTCCCAAATAACACTCCTCTAGAAACTGCTACCCTTCTCAATAATCACTTCACTGAAACTGTTCAAACACTCACACAAACTAACAACAGCACAAACACCCCTCCTTCCCCTTCCCATCCCAGTTAATAAAAAACACTTCATATTTCAACCGGCTCCTATTGCCATGTCAAATCACTTCTGCTTAAGTTCACACCTGCTCTCTCTCCCTCCTCTGATAATCTCCTACCTACCTTCCTCAAACTAGCTGCTGAATCCATAGCCTTCCCTGTATCCCTGCTACTCAACAGATTCATTCAAGAAGCTGCCATCCCTGACATTTGGAAATCTTTCTTTACCATCCGTATGCATAAAGGAGGGAATTCCACTGACCCATCCAACTACATACCCAATAGCCATCCTTTCCCCTCTATCTAAAATATTTGAAAAATGCATTCACACTCAGCTGCTAATGAAAACCTTGTCACACCCACTCAGCATGGCTTCCGGCCAAACCACAGCATAGCTACTGAACTGTTATCATTCACTCATACAGTAGCTGAGGCCAGAGATAACAACCAACTTGTATCCAGTCTTTTCCTTGACCTCTCCAAAGTCTTTGACACTCTCTCTCATCCTATCCTTTTATCTAAACTTGCTATCTTCAGTCTCTCTTTTCCCTCCCTTGCCTGGTTCACCAGTTACCTCTCAAATAGGCTACAATCTGTCAGATGGCTCTCTTCCTGTCACATCTGGTGTACCCCAAGGTTCCATCCTAGGTCCTCTCCTGTTTAATATTTTCACAAATGAGTTGCACACAGCTTGTAATCAATCCTCCCTAATTCAGTATGCTGATGATGCCACTCCCATCTCTATCTCCAACATCTCAGAACCTCATACTCATCCCCAAGACACCTTTCTATCCATTGAAAATTACTGTCTGATAATCAACTCATCTTAAGCCCCAAAAAGCTAAACTTCTGCTTTTTCTCCCTTGTTCTGTCTCTGTCAATGCAAGTCAACCTTTGTCATAGCTTCTTCCAGTAACACCATCATTCAACCTGAACCAAACACTAAGCTCCTAGGTATGTACCATCTTTGAAGATGAACTAAAATATAACCTACATATCCTTCAAAGCATAAAAAAATCCATCAAAAGCTTGGTCTGCTTTATCAAAATAGAAAATTTCTAACTTCTAATGCTAGACGTTCCATGGCTCATGATTTCATTCTCCCCTCCTTTCTCTATGCCACCCCAATCCTAACTAACATACAGTCTACAGCCTTGTCCAAACTACAACAAACATACCACAAAATAGCTAGATTTGTTACCAACTCTCCTTGCAACTCTCACCACTGCCTTGCTGTCAAATCTGCAATGGCTGGATTTCCCCCCAACAACTACTCCTATCA
The DNA here is from genome assembly GCF_019279795.1 of Protopterus annectens. Classification (NCBI taxonomy): domain Eukaryota; kingdom Metazoa; phylum Chordata; order Ceratodontiformes; family Protopteridae; genus Protopterus; species Protopterus annectens. The sequence continues at coordinate 60,651,461 of NC_056725.1, forward strand.
CAGCTTCAAATCGCACACAATGCATTATACAAACCATCTACCTGGCTTCCCTCTACTCCCTGGTATTGTCTTACTCTCCTGATCGTGCTCTCCACATCTCCAACCAGCAACTCCTTAACATTTACCAACCACACAAAAATGTTGGTAAACTACTTTACAGTTGCACTGTAGCCCAAGCAACACACTCCCTGCACACACTAGATCCATTCCCCATCCTAAACGCTTCAAAAAGGAACTTGAACTTCATCTACTTAAGTCTTACCCCTGTCATGACCCCACCTAACCTACCACACTAATAATTCTACATCATCGTATTTTCACTCCAACTACACAGATGTTTTATTCTGCCACCTCTTAGTTTATTCCCTTTACTCAGTCTTACTAAAGTAATTTACCCTTAAGCTCTACTTCATCACATGTGCATATGTAAATATTGGTTGCTCCACGTCTAAATGCCTCTCTATAAGATTACATCCACTGTATCAATAGCTCTCTATTAAAGCTCAATTGCTGTTTATTTTTTCACTGTAAAAAGTATTTTTTCTATTATCGTATCAAACTTCTCTGTATCGTTATGTATTAGACTTCTCTGTATTTGTAACTTATGTATTGTAAAGTTCTCTATATTGGAGAGTGAAGTTTATATACTATAAATTGTCTGTATTCGAGCTTTTCTCCTTGGGTCTCCACTGAAAATGGGCCTCTGGCCCAGTTGGACTAACCTGGTCACAACAGATGTCAAATAAATAAATTATCCCCCGCTCCTCTGTCTACTAATTATTTACAATTTTTTTTTGCTTATTATATGTCATAGTTCCTTTTCTATTGTTCTCTATAATTTTAAGTATATATTTTTAAACTTTTCTTAATTTGCATTCCACCACTCTGATAAACTGCAGTAAAACTGCTTCATTGTCATATGATCTGCCCACAGTTGCCCTCTTTCTTTAAGACTTTCCGTTCGTAGAGTTTTTTTGTCAGTCTTTTAAACCCCTTTGCTTCTTTTATTACATTTCTCATTCTCTGCTGTTATCCATACAGTCCTGTGATCTGAAAACTTAGCTTCTCAAATTCCATCTAGTCTTTCATGCTGTTTATAATTAAATATAATCAATTTCACTTTTAAGTAACCCCCTCTTAAGTATATTCTCTCTCTTTACCAAGTCTTAACCTACCTTTTTTTTTACAACTCAGCATTTTTACATCTTGTGCTATTTTCCCATTCTTTCTGACATTACAATTTGACTACCACCACCGTATTAGACATTTACTAAAACATAATTATGAATTTCATCAAATATTTTTATTTACATTTGTACACAGACACTACTACTGTTGTTCTAAACACCACATGACTCTCTTTTTTACATCACACACTAAAAACTCTCCTTGCTACCACTGCCATTATGTCTAATAATCTGAAATTGTCATTTTCATTCATTCACCAGTGAGTGAGGCATGTGAACGTGCAACTGAAGAAAACCAAATAACCAAAAAAAAAGCCTCATGTAGTGTGGAGGGTAAAAGCTTCTCAACAGTTCCATTGAGTATTCTCATTCATAATCTGTTTTTACCTCTAAGTAGTAAGTTTTGGTCATATTTGTCATTCATATTTTTTGGATGTTTTATCATTTTCCAAATTTGTCATGTTTTTACATAGTTTTTTGCACATTTGCTGATATAGCTTTTTAACTTCTGTATGTGTGGAGTGGAATCTGCATGTCCTCCCCGCGGTCGAGTGACATTAAAGACATGCAGGTAGGTGCGAGCGTGAATGGGCATGCCTTCATTGAAGGTTGAGCATCAGGCTGGCAACTCGGCACCTTAAAATCCACTCCCAATCATGAGCGGACCGGAGTTCCACTGTGGCGACCCCTAACTGGAAAAAGCCGAAAGACATGATTCAACTAGGTGCTCGTTTTAGACTTAATGAATTAATTGAAAGTCTCTCATGTTTTTTAAAAAAGGTATTTAAGAAAGTGTAACTGGTTCTGAAGAAATCCTGGTTCATGGATGAAAGCACTTGACCGGATTTTGTCTTGTGTTTTTCTTGGTTGGAATAAATATTCATTGCCTGCTTGTTCATTTGTGGTATTTATCTTTTTACTTGAGCTGGCTTACTGGTTTGTAACTGTTGAGTAGCTTTCACCCTCCATACTACATGAGCTTTTTTGGGAGGGGTTATTTTCATTCATTCTTCAACAGTTGGGTTCATATCCAATGCTCACATCAGACTTTGCTGCTGCTGTTTCCAGATTGCCGAATGCTTGAACACTCGAGCTCCTCCCTTTACACATAATGCCACACTAACCCAACATACTTCAGATCTCATTCACTCCCATAGTGGTCTGGCATAGATTGTGAACTCTTTAATTTAATTCCCTTTTCATCTACTCTTGCAAGTCAGTGAGTCTAACTTCTTGTCACTTTTTGATATAGTTGTTATTCTTTCCTCCCTTTAACCCTTTTTTGCAAATTTTCTCTCTCCCTTTTTCTACTCGTACTCTGAATGCTGTTAATATCATTGCTGGTAATTTCCTTTTAGATCTTGTACTTCAATAGTACTCTTAATTACCATTGTTGTTCTGTTTCTCTTCCCTTTCCCTTTCTTTTCTTTAAAAAAAAAAAAAAAAAAAAAAAAAAAAAAACTTTTGTTATGCTTTTCTATTGCAGTTTGTTTCTCTCTCAAAATGTCAGTTAGGCCCTCTGGCTGTAAGAAATGTGTGACGTGACCACAAAATACATAATTCACTTGTACACCGTGTGTGTTTATTGTTTAGGTCCTAGACATTTGGACATTGAATGCAGTATCTGTAAGGGATTCAACTACAACACTCTGATAGAGAAGAAGAATAAATTAATCTTAAGGGGTTTACATCCCTCTAAATCTTTCTCAATGGCTGCTGGGGCTCAAACTCCCAAAAGACAAGAGAAAAATGGTAATTGTATTTCTAAAGCATCTCTCTCGGAGACAATATCCTCTGAGGAAGAAAATATTTTCTCCTAACAGTCTGCTATCTTTTGGTCTGTTTATAATTTGTCCATAAAGCTCGTCTGTCATGTTGATTGAATGTACCTCACAGGTTGCGGGTTCAGGCATTTCCACTAGGAGATGGACCTGGATGCACTTATGTAATTTTGTGGAGCCCTTCAAATCTTTCATCAGTGCACTCTGATGGAACCTCATTGTTTGGCCCCAAATTGAAAGACACATACTCTTAAGTGTAAACAGTAAAGGAAATCCCTGGCTACTGTGGGCATACATTTTTTTACTCCTCCGTGGTCCTTTTGTAGAAAACAAGGTGATAGAAAAATATGGTTCAAGAAATCCCAGGGTCCCTTTCAAGATCCACATGGAGAGAGTTCCCTTAGGGGCAGAGGAGGGAATTTGAATCGAGGATGCCATCCCTGCACAGAGGTGGTCTGCATAATCAAGGTTCTAGAGATTCATAGTGCACCTGAAATCAGGTTCAACTGTCCATCTGTGTTGGCAGTTGGGGGGTCATCTATCCCTGCATCAGAGAGTCTGGTTCGAAATTACAAAAGATTCATGAGTGTGGAGGCTAATATCCAGAGGTTATATTGTACCATTTTCTCATCAGTTTCAAAGAAAATCCCCAGTGTTCCATCCAGTCAGAGGGAAGCAGCAGCACTAGAAATAAACAAGGTGCTAGAAAAAAAAATCATCCAAGAGGACCTCCCAGTCCATAACTTATTCAAGATTCTTTTTAGTGCCAAAAAATACATGAGACTGGAGACGAGTCTTGTATCTCGGCAAACTAAATCAATAAGTTCAGCATACAAAGTTTTGCATGATCATGGTTCAGTCCATTCTGCTGTTTCTGCACAAGGATGATTGGATGTGTTTGATAGATCTTCAGGATGCATATTATCACATCAAAATGAACAGGTGATCGAGAAGATATCTATGCTTCCAGCTGGAAGTAAGTCATTATCAATTCAGAGCACTGTCCTTTGGCCTCAACTCAGCCTCCCACGATGTTTAGTAGGTGCATGGCAGTAGTAGCAGCTCACCTGAGACTGCTGGAATTCAAGTGTTTCTATAGCTGGATGTCTGGCTCTTGACCACTCCAACCAGGCATCAACTAATTCAAGCAAGGGGCTACTTCAGCTGTGCTCTCATCTGGAGATATCCATCAGTTACAGCAAGGCTTCTCTCCCTCTCAGATTCAAAATGTTCAGTTCCAGGTCAAAAAGTTTATTCAGACAACTTCTCTTTCAACCCATCTGATACTTCAAGACTTGGGATGCATGTCAACTGCAATCATCCTTGTACCACAGGCCAGGTTCCATATGAGAATCCCCCACTGGACACACGCAACTCAGTAGCCTATTCTCCAACACCCATTATCCACGCTATCTAGATAACTCAAACTTGAAAGAATTACCTTCTCTGGTGGATCCACTCCAGATACACGAAAGCCATCACTTTGTTCTCCCTCAGCCCAAGGCCACAGTGACCATGGACTCCTCTCAAGTCAGGTGGGGAGGCACTAACTGTGGAGGATAGTCCTGGGCACATGGTCACCCGAAGCGGCCAACAAAGATATCTGTGTCCTGGAAATGAGAGCTGTCCTCCTAGCATTGTAGGCCTTTCAAGACTCTCTCTATCAGCTGGGACCATCATGATTCAGATGGATATGTCAGCATGGTCCATCAGCAAGCAAGCAGGAAACAGATGTTGCCTCTTTGTCAATAAGCTATGAGAGTATGGCAGTGAGCAACCTCCAGTCGCTTTCTGATAGTAACACACATCCTGGGGAAGTCCAACATAATTGCAGGCAAATTACTGCAGTCTGATGATTGGTCTCTCAATATCAGTGTGACAAAGATTTTCAATTTAAGATGCCAGCCATGTTGTCTTATCAATTGCAGCAGTTTTTGTCCTGATCCCCCCCCCCCCAGTGAGGGAGTCCCCAAAGGATGGCTCTAGTTCATGCTTGGCCCTCCGGTCTCCTCTATGCTTACCACCCATTACCCCTCATTCCCAAATTCCTTCAGAAGGCATCTCAGTTGAAGAGCTCAGTTATCCTCATTAGCCCATGCTGACCTTTCAGATCTGGTTTCCCTTCCTTTGGCCTCATCTTCTACATCACCCCTTGATTCTGGATCTAACGCCAGACCTCCTGTCTCACCCAACAAGCATGACTGATCGGGACATTTCAGGCCTCAAGTTGACTGCATGGTTTCTCCAGTTCTATTGGTTGACAGGCAGCCCAGGCTCTCCTCTCCTGCCTGAGATATTCCAATAAAGTTTCTACTACAGAAATTTACAAATGTAAATGAAAAAGATCTGTTTTTGGGCCCATAGAAAGAATTTAGACCCTTTTCAGCAATGATTTCAAATGTTCTTGACTTTTTAGGTACAATTTTCAATGAGAGTCCTAGCTGCTCAACTATCAGAGTACAATTAGCAGCCATTTCCAACTTTCATATTGGAGTAAATAATTCTACTTTAGCTTTCTCCAAGCTTTGTAAAGCCTTTATCAGAGGAACCTACCTACTTAGATCTCCTTTAAAGGATCCTACTACTCTTTGGGATTTAAATATAGTTCTTCAGATCTTGACTCAATCCCATTTTGAACCATCAGCAAAGTCTGATCTGAAGTTTTTGACTTGGAAAACTTTTTTTTTTTTTAGTTCCTGTCAGTCCTGTCAGAAGAGTGTCTGAACTTCAAGCATTGTCTTCTAAACCTTATTTAATTTTTCTCAAGGATAGGGTTTTTTATGGACTAGTCCTTCCGTTTTACCAAAGGTGGTGTCAGAATCTAATTCTAAACAGGTCACCAGTCTCCCACTCTTCTTTCCTAATTTTACAAACAAAGAAGAATACATGTTACGTCTTTTGGATGTCCGCAGTTACAGTTCTACATTCACAGAACCAAACATTAGAGAAAATCTGAACAATTGTAGACAGCCATGTTCTCAGGGTTTGGAGGGGGTGTTGAAATTTTGCCAGGGTGTTACTTATTAGTAAGGAAGTTTGCAGTAGACTAAGCCCTAAGATTCAAAACTAGGAGCACGAGTATCTAAAGTGACTTGTATTACCTTTGTTCAATGAAAAATATTGCCTTTACGAAAACATCCAAGAGCCCATTCCACGAGGTCTGTGGTGACTTCATCAGCCTTTTTGTATAGAACTTCCTTGGATGAAATTTGTGCAGCTTGAACTTGGGCTAATCCTCAAACCTTTATTGCTCATTACAAATTGGGTCTGGTCTGTAGAGGAAGAGCAGGCTTTGGCTCAGCTATGCTCCGGGATTATCCTTCCTTAGGGTTCCCCCTCAGGATTTAGGTAACTGGGAACTCTGACCCAACTGTTGAGGAATGAATAAAAATAACATCAGATAAAAAAGTTATGTACTTGCCATAATGTTCCATCTGTGATATCCATTTTCATTCTTCATCAGCTTCCCACAAAACTACACCCTTATTGTGAGATCGAAGAGTATTGGAGGAACCTCTGATGTCCTGTACTACTGTTTCAATATTCGTGCCATGAGGGAGGGATTCCCTGCCAAATACAACCCAACATCTGGCCAGTATACCAAAGCCTTTTACTACTACCAAGTATGTGAGACGTCGCATGTATGCTCCCATGTAGGTAGGGTATAAATCCTCAGGCTTCTCTACCTCCAGTCCGGGTACCATCCTCGATCTTCAGTCTGCTCAGTTTGATGCTGTTTCAAGGCTTTTCAGTTAAGTGCCCCTTTGGGTTTTTTTTCTCCAAATTTGCTTCTGTGTTTGTGAGTTTTTTTCATGTCATCCAAGAAAGGCAAATGCCAGTGTGGGAGATTCCACATAAAGATAATCACAAGCTGTGCTTATTTTGCTTGGGGCCTATTACTTCTTTCGGCTTTTCCCGCTTAGGGGTCGCCACAGTAGATCATCTGTCCGCTCATGATCGGCAGTGGAGTTTTACGGTGTCGAGTTGCCAGCCCAGCGCCCAACCTTCCACAGAAGGCACACACACACACCTAGGGCCAATTTAGAGTGTCCAATCCACCTACTGCATGTCTTTGGGATGTGGGGGGAAACCGGAGCACCCGGAGGAAACCCACGTGACCACAGGGAGGACATGCAGACTCCGCACAGAAGGCACCCCAGCCGAGAATCAAACCGGAGAATCTCTTGCTGTGAGGTGGCAACACTAACCGTTGCTTGGGGCCTACTCACAACCATAAAACCTGTTCCATTTGCCAGGCCTCTGTGCCTAAGACTTTGCATAGTCATCTGTCCTCTATAGCTATTTATCTAGAAAACCAATATCGTAAATGCTTAGCGAAAGATGTTATGGAAGGTATGTCTGGATTTTCTGTCGAGTTAATAGTGAAGAGAAAGGCCAAACAACCTAGGTCTGGCTCTTTGACTATGCCTTCCACATCAAATGTCTCTCCCAAGGCTGATGAAGGCCTGGAGATCCATTCTGTCCTTGGTTCAGATTCTTCGGCTGAAACTAGTTCAGAGGTCGCCATGGATCTGATGACAAGCACAGTCTCGGAGGCTTTGCAGATAAATACTTTGATGTTCAAGGGGAACTGAGACTCATGATATCAGAAGGCCCTAAGGGGGATCCTAGGGAGGAGGTCCCAACTACATTTGTGAAGTGTAGGCCAATGTCGGGCCCTTCTACTTTTCATAAGGCATATGTACACATTAAAAAGAAGCAAAAGACCTAGCATTCTGCTTCTCCCAGAGATCCCCAAAATGAATGGGAGAGTTTTACCCAAAGTTTATTTAATGCTGTTATGGCCCTTAAGCCACATCCCGGTGTCTCTGTCCCCACTCCATCTTGGACGTCTTCACTACAAAAAAGAATTAGGGAATAGGATCAGATAATGAATCCTTAGCCTACTCTACCCAGATTCCTTCTCCATCTCCAGAAGAGGAGTCTAATGGTATTGATTCTCCCATAGAAGAGATTACTTTTGGAGAAACTATTTCCAAAATGAGGGAGTCTTTCAAATGGGATAGTTCCCAGGTTAGGGATGTGCAGAAGAGATGCTATGGCCTATTGTAGATGGAGTCCATTTCCCCTTCTGCTATTCCTCCAGTTTTGTCTGCCTTAGTGGATGCTTTTATTTCTGCATCCCAAGCTCTAGATTCTGAGCCCCCGGATCCAAAGAAGCCAGACCACTTTGGGACTTCCAAAAATGTCTGCAAATTGAGTAATAGCTTGATCGGATTTCAGTTTTCATGTATTCCTGACTGTGAGCTCAGTTCCGAGCCTCAAAACCGACTCTGCCGTTTACTTCAGCTCAGGCCTTTCAAATTTTCGACCTAGGTTCTACTCCTCAGATCTCATTTGCCGCTTTGTGTGTCAGACGCGTCCAACTTCTCTCAAGCTTTGGCAGTTTTTTAAAGTAAGTTTTTCCTCCTGATTCCTCTAATTTTCCAAAGCGCTCCTAAATTTTCTACCCACTTCTCTCTCTTCCATGTGAGTGATCTGTTTCCCCTTCCCTCTACCTTTGGGTAGTTTTTTCTTAATGTACCATTGCTAGTACTATCCTATTTTTACCTGGTTAGGTATTTCTGGCTACCATGGTTGGTTCCTTTTCTCTTTTTTTCTAATAAAATAAATACTTTCCTTCTTTCAGAGTGTCCATGTGTTTGATTGACCTTTATCAGTGCTAGGCTTAGTTTTTTTGACTATGGTTGACAAAATCTTCAAAGGGTACCTTTGGCTTTAAGATTTGCCAAAAATGTGAGAGGAAGATGCCCAATTCAGATGGGCATGTCTGTTGTGTATATTGTTTAGGCACTGTACACCTGCAGGGGGATTGCGCCATATGTCATAGTTTCTCTGCCAGGACTTGACGTGAGCAGAGAAACAAGCTCATTTTGAAAGGTTTACTGAAAAGAGATTCCAAAGAGGCCATATCTGGTCTGAAGACTGAAGTCAGTTCATCATCTTCCTCTTCCTGCTCTTCTAAGCCAAAGAAACTCTCTCTTTCGGCACCAGGCATTTTCCTGGAACGACCAGGAAAATCATCCAAATAGCCTATGGTGTTGACAGTTTCCTTGGCACCAGTAGACAAGAATGAATCAGCACTAACAATGGCTACTAGACAGACACCCACAGCTTCGGTGCCAGAGGTTTTGTTGGTACCAAAGCAAACTGCATTGAAGACGATACCAAGGACCACATATTCTTCATCGGTTGATCCTTTTGCAGACCAACCACATGGTCCATTTTTGGAACTGAGACTGCCTAGGTCTCCTCCTGCATCGTCTGTTTGATCCACTAAGTGTGTCTCAGAATCAGACATTATGAGGATGGTGAATCAGCTGTTGACAGCGAGAGACTACATCCATCTTCGGTTCCCAGCCAACACAGCACTAGGACATGTCCTACTTTGACACCGTCTCTTCTTCCTCTTCCAACTCCAGTTGTCTTTGGAGCCCCTGGTACTGACCTGCCCAGCTCTGTCTCTGTTCCGATAAGATCTGTTCTCCAGAACCAAAAATTTACTTGAGCTCCTTTGGTTTATCGGAACAGGAGGTCTCCCAGCATTGAGGCTTCATCGCTGGTTCTGAGGGGCAAGATTTGACTTTCATCCCCCTCGGTGCCTCGGCATTCATTGGCACAATGCAGGCTTCTGCTTCAGAGGCAGCTTCCTTGGTGAAGGGTGGGACCTCAGTTCCAGGCTCCCATCGCTCTACAAGGGGGATGGCCTTCCGGATCATGGAGAAGGCCTTGTCCATAGGGGACTCCCAGTCTTTGCCATCCCTGTCGGGCCAAACATCTATATCCCTTTGACCAGAGCTTCCTCCAGCCTCCTCTCTGGGACAGGGGGCACAAAAGCCTCAGGAGAAGTCCACCTTGGTGGTTTTCTCTCCAGATAACTTCTCGGAACATCCCCTCTGAGAAAGTACCTTCCAAGAAAAAGTGCAAGAGGAAGCACTTAGAGTCCCTGGAGGAGTTCTTCACTGAGAATAGCGATTTTGAAGAAGGGGAAGGTTCCCCCAGGTCACCCCCTGAGGAGGACTCCTTCAGGGGTATCCTGGAAATCCTTAAATAGAGGGGTGGCTAGATTTCCCTCCAGCCTTCCTGTGAGGAATCTGTGTACCTGGACTGGAGGCTTTATGTGCCCAGCCCTCTACCTCTTGGCATGCTCTACCCACTGACTATCTTATTAAATTGATTGCTCAGCAGGCATGGAAGATTCCTGACTCCATCGAGCCGATTCCCAACAGGCCTGACCAGATCTTATCTGCCACTAAGGATATCCCTATAGATGTCATGGTGGTAGCAGCAGCCACTAAAAAAGAACTTGCGGGGGAAAGTTCTACTATCCATCCTCCTAACAAGGAGTCCAGGACTGTAGATAGGTTTGGGAAGCACGTTTACACGTCATCGATCTTCACTCTTGGGTCTTTGAACTACATGGCGCACTTTATCAGGTTTCAGGGAGATGTGATTAAACAGCTATCAGATGCTCTCTCAGGAACAGTAGCCAGAAGGGTACAAGACAAGATCACCTCTCAGCTTTGCACCTGTGAATCAATCTCTAACTCGTCCATGAGGCTAACTGCCCACACAGCCAAAGGTGTGACAAGACCAGTAGTTTCAGGCATAGCCGTTATGAGACGAGCCTGGGTGAGCTTGTGTGACTTTGCGGAGCCATTTAAACCTTCATTTGTCAAAGCTGTATTTGCAGAACATCCCTGTTTGGTCCCAAGGTAAAAGGCACACTGGCCAGATGTGAGAAAGATGGGAAGACTTTCTGCCATGGGCATATGCTTCTCCACTCCTCAATGGCCCTACTCTAGGAAACAGAGAAGTGGGAGGCTATGGTTCAAAAAGTCCCAAGGGCCTTTCCAGGACTCGCATGGCAAGGACTTCCCCCAGGACAGAGGGGGAGGGTAACAATGGAAGTGGAGTCCAGAGAGTCTCTCTGGTACCTCCTATCAGCGCTCCTGATTGGAGGCCCAATTGCCTTCTTATGGAGGCAGTCTGGGGATGTCTGCCTAGCTACAGATGACCTCAGACAGTTGGGTGCAGGGCATCATTTCCAGAGGCTGTATCATCCCCCTTTCCTTTAATCCAAAAACACAAAAAAGAATCCCGGACATTCCACCCAGTCACAGTGAAGCAGCAGTCATAGAAATTCAAAAACTGCTCAAAAGGAATCATCCAAGAAGCCTCACCAGACCAGGGATGATCCTGGCTTTACTCCAGATTCTTTTTAGTACCCAAAAATACAGGGGACTGTAGACCAATTTTGGATCTGAGCCAATTCAACAAGGCAGTTCAGCAAACCAAATTCCAGATGGTCTCGGTACAGTCAGTTCTTCCTTTCTTTGAAAAAGATGATTAGATGTGCTCTATAGATCTTCATGGTGTATATTACCATATAGTGTGGACAAGTGCTCCAGCAGATTCCTGCTGCTCTGGCTGAGCGACAGTCATTTTCATTTCAGAACATGGCCCGTTGCTCTCATCACAGCCTCCAGGGTGATTGCCAAATGCACGACAGTGGTAGCACCTCATCTCAGACTGCAAGTTTTTCCTTATCTTGACAACTGGCTCCTTACTGCTACCACCTGGCATCAACTCAAATGGGCCAGGGATTACACCCTACATCTTTACACTTCTTTAGGCATTTCATTAAATCACGAAAAGTCAAATCTACAGCTAACATGATATCTGGAGTTTATAGGCACTCTGCTGAACACTGTTATGGGAATCGCTTCACTTCCAGTTAAAAAGGCCGCAAAAGATCAGGTCTGAAGTAAACCATATAGTTCAGAGCAAAAGTATTCCAGTCTGAAACATCCTGCAGGTGCTAGGATCAATGGTAGCCTCTATAGCTATCATTACCTCAGCCAGTTATCACATGAGGATTCTACAATGGCTTCTAACCTCCCAGTGGTCATTAATGCATTAACTGATGTTGTACTGCATCTTGATCACCAATCGCTGTAAACAAGACCTGTCGTGGTGCCTCCATTCCAATGAGATTCTTTCACACCGTCTTTTCATCTTTCCACAGGCCCAAGCCTTAGTGACCACAGATGCTTTCCAGATAAGGTGGGGGGGCATTATCTGGGAAGGACAGTCCAAGGCATTTGGTCCCAACTGGAGGCCAATTTGCGCATCAGTGTTCTAGAGATGAGCGGTGCTTTTGGCGTTGCAAGCATTTCAAGATGCCCTTCCCCTGGGAACAGTGGTAATTTAGACGGACGACATATTGGTGGTCTGGTACATCAACAAACAAGGAGGAACTAAATCTTGCCCACTTAGTTGAGAAGCCCTCAGAGTGTGGCAATGGGTGATTTCGTCCAACCACTTACTCATGGCAGTGCATATTCCGGGTAGCACCAACGTGATAAGCTGAGCAGAACTATTCTAATGCCTCACAAGTGATCTCTCAATCCTCTGGTGGCGAAGAAGATATTCCACCAGTGGGGCCAACCTTGCGGCATCATATTTGTGTCCTCCCTGAACAACAAGTGCAGAAGTTACTTTGCCTTAATCCCCCCTCCAGGAGAGTTGCCTAGAGATGTTCTTCTGTGCAATTGCCCCCCCCCCCCCGGGCTTCTGTATGCATTTCCCCTAACTCCCTTGATACCCAGTTTGTATAGAAAGCCAAGAGATTGGAGAACACAGTAATCCTCCATTGCCCTGTTCTGACCTCAACAGGTTTAGTTTCCCTTCATTTGGCCTTATCTGTGGATTCTGGACCCAGCTCTGGATCTCTTCTCACCCAGAAGGTATAGTTCATCCAAACTTCCAACATCTCAAGCTCACTGCATGGTTCTCCAATTCCCTTGATTGCCAACAGTTCATTTTGCCTCATCTCAAACCTTCTGCTAGAAAACTGTACCAGAGTAAATGGGAAAATTTTGCCAGATGAGCACTTAACAATGACCTTGACTCTTTTGCAGCTCCTGTAGATAGAGCAGCCAGAAAATCTAATATTTTATCAGTCTGGCTCTTCATACCATTTGGGTCCATCTGGCTGCAGTATCTAATTTCCATATTGCCTTGTATGGTTTTTCACTTGTCACATAAATTTTGTAAAGCCATTTTGAAAGGAACACTAATGTTAAGGTCTCCATTTAAAGAACCCACTGCACCATGGGATTTGCGCTTAGTCTTCCAGTATCTTACTCTATCCCCCTTTGAACCTTCAAATTGTTGTGACTTAAAATTTCTGACATGGAAAACTTTGTTCTTACTAGCTATTACATCTGCAAGAAGAATATCGGAAATTCAAGCCCTGTCTTGCATGCCCCCCTGTTTTATATTCCATAAGGATAGGGTTTCCCTCAGAACTAATCCTTCCTTTTGCCAAAGATAGTTTCAGAATCTAATATCAATTAAACCTTGCACCTACCAGTCTTTTTTTTCCCAGTTTCTCCAATAAGGGGGAGTACTGTCTACATTTATTAGACGTTCAAATGCAGTTACTTACGTTTTTACCTTCACAGAATAAAGGATATCAGAAAATCCTACCAATTGTTTGTTGCCTTTTCCTCATTTTCTTTAGGTAATCCAGTTTCCAAGGTTACCTTAGCTAAATGGCTTGGGGATTGTATCATGTTTATCATTCAAAAGGCCTCCACCCTCCACGTCCCATAAAAGCTCATTCAACTAGAGCTGTAGCAGTGTCTGCTGTCTTTCATGCTAGAGCTTCCTTAGATAACATTTGTGCGGCAGCTACATGGGCATCTCCTCATACCTTTATTACTCATTACAAACTGGGCCAGGCCTCTAGAGGGCGTACATCATTTGCTTTGGTGGTGCTCTGGAATATTCTGTCATGAGTTCATCCAAGATTCAGGTAGCTAGGGATTCTGTCCTACAGTCAAGGATTACATGAAGATTGATAACATCAGATAAAGAAGTTAGGTCTTACCATAAAGTTCTATCTGTGTTGTTGATCTTCACTACTCCTTGACATTCCCCCCTCCTTTCCCCGGCCTGAAATTTAGTGGACCAAATAGTTCCAAGACTGGCTTCATAACAGGGACACAGATCTGCTGTCTTCTTTATTATCTGTCTGCCATTATTTTAGGCAAACTCAATCTTAGGTATTTTAGAGAGGAGCATTATGGGTGGAGCCTAGCTCGAGAGTTTGGAGGGTGCGAGCTGAAGTAAATGGCCGAGTCTGTTTCAAGGCTCTGAACCGAGCCCAAAGTCAAGGATTAGTGAAAATCGACACCAGATGGAATGTTATGGTAAGACATAACGTCTTTTTTCTAGCTCTCCCAGTGCGAAAACAGAAATTCAGCAGAGAAGGCCAGTAGACTAAATTATAGTAACTGCCTATTGCATTGTCTGGATGTCAGGAATAAAGAAAAACAGAAGACCTGGAAAAAATCGGCTACAAAAAGTGAGGAAGAAATACTGACTAGGGAAGGTTCTGCAGCTGTTCAGCAAAAAGCAATGCAACCTTCAGACATGACTTCCAATAACCTTCAGGAAGATGCAAGACCTGGTTAAAATAAACAAAACACAGAGTATAGAGAGTATATCAACACAAACAATAAAAGGCTGGAAAAAAGGAAGAAGCTTTAAACAGGTATTCAGATGAGATGATAATGTCGCAAAAATCAGTGGTTGAATTGAAGAAAAGGATGGCTGAATACAAGACTGCTCAGGAAGAGATGTTTCAAAAAAATAGTAGAATTAGAGGATGGAACACGTAGGGAAACCCTGAGATTTTCAGCTATACCAGAGAAGCTGGAAAGAACAAACTGCATTAATTTCATGAAAGCACAAATAAGCAACTACACTGGTATTCCACAGCAGGAGTTTAGTTGAAAGGGCACATTGTGTGTATGCTCCAAACCTAGCTATGGACCTTTAATAGTAAGGATGCAATCCTACCAGCCAAAGGAGTTGATTTTGACAAAACTGTGGAAGAAGGACAAAATACTAAAAGTGGGAGACAGCAGTGTGTTTGTGGAGAAGGATTACTCATTGTACACAGGGCAAAAGAGAAGTAAATTCATTCCACTATTCAGAGAATGTCGGGACACGGGTGTGAGACTGAAACTGCTGTAACCAGCTGTTTTCAAGGTATTCTTCCCTGGAGAGACGGTCATTTTTTGATGAAGTGTATGTTAAGGAGGAAATACAAAATTTTGTTCAGCAAAAAGTGAGCTGTGAAATAGAATGAGATTCTGCTGCTTGTTTCTCTGGTAATAAAGACTACAGAGAGATGGTAACCTGTGAAACGTTTTCCAGTATTTCAGAGGAAAATGTTGGAGGGACGGAATGGAGCATGAGTTGACTAGAAAAATCGAGAGTACATTGGAAATACAGACAGGATTTGGGCAATGGAGAAGAACAGCAATAAAACCAGTAACTTAATGTGAGATTTACAATGCAATAATTATATCTGTGAAATATGACAGAACAAGAAAACCTGGAAATATTGGACTTTTTCAAAATTTGTTGCGTTTATGTGCAACTCTAAAGTATATGCCCTACTTCATGTAATTGATGTTTGTAAAAATACTTTGAAGAGGGGAAGAGAGAGGAGAAAGCTAACTGCAAGTAACAAAAACACTTTCTTTTCTTAAGAGTACTTTGTTTGTGGTACATGGTTTTTTTTGCATGCTCTTTTTAAGTGTAATGGGGATTGTAAATAGGAGGTGGTGTTTTTTCTTTCTCCCTCCTTTTATCTTCTACGGTTTTGAGAAGTATAGGCAGAACAATGATAAAAAAGAGGAGCCTGGTTAAAAAGACATGACAGTTAAAATTAATGTGCTTTTTTCATTCTTGCATGGGCAAATGACTGATTTAAAGACCTTAGATTGATTAGTTTTAAGAGAGAGAAAATAAATGAAAAAGAATATTGAATATTGTGAGGCTTTGTTTTTCTAGCAAATGAATGTGTGTGTGTGTGTGTGTGTGTGTGTGTGTGTATATATATATATATATATATATATATATATAGCAATTCTACAGCTGGTTTTCCTGTCTCCATGAAGACATTCTGATGAGAAACTTGAGACAATATATATATATATATATATATATATATAGATATATATATATATATATATATATATATATAGCAATTCTACAGCTGGTTTTCCTGTCTCCATGAAGACATTCTGATGAGAAACTTGAGACAATCTGGTGGAAGGGGATTGGCTGAGGGAATAGAAAAAAAAATAGCTAGGACATAATATTCTCAATCAGGAGTTTTTCCAGCTGTGAGAGCTTTAAAGAGAATACAAAACGAATTAGACATAAAGTAAAGTTTTCTCAGTTTTTTTTATTATTATTAAATGCAATGGGGATAATCCTGGAACATATAACAATTGTTGGAGTGTATAGACCACCAAAGTCAAGTGCAGATGACCTAGAGGTATTCATACATTTCTTGCATGAAACACAGGAGGGAAGAATATTATTAGCTGGGGACTTAAATTTACCAGAAGCATACTGGAATAATATTGATTCTACAATGTTGGTAAGGAAATTATTCATGGCGTGTATTCAGGATCGAACCAGAGAACCTCTTGCTGTGAGGTGACAATGCTAACCACTGCACCACCGTGGCCACCCACTGAAATTAAATTAGATTATATTGAAAAAGAACTGTGCAAACTGGATCTAAACAAAGGACAGGGAGGGATGGAATTAGTAACAATGACCTGAGATGACTTCAGCAAGAACTTACAGTGCCATTGTATCTATTATTCACTAGGTCATATAAATGTGGAGAGATTCCTCAAGATTGAAGACGTGCTTATTAAACCCATTTTTAAGGGAAAGGGGAGTAGGAAAACCCAGGAGTCGTATAGACCCTTAAGTCTACTTTCATGTTGCAGAAAAATAATGGAGAAGGTAATATTGGATAAGTTATTGTCAGAACTGGATAGGCTGGGACTTGAAACCATATATCAGCATGCACAGATCTATTACCATCTGTAACATGATGTTCTATAACAATATAATAGCTATGAATGAAAAATTGTGCTGTGATGAAATTTGTATATATTTAACTTCAGCATTTGACAGGGTCATACAAATAACTGATCTATAAATTAGTGCAACTAGGTATTGATGAACCCTTGATAAGATGGATAGCTACATGGCTTACAAATAGAACATGGCAAGTATACAGCAACTGGACAGGTGAAATCCTTGGTTACAGTGAGGGTGTCCCACAGGGCTCTTATCCTAGGCCCTCACTTGTTTAGATTGCATCTTTCAGACCTAACTTTTTCATCTGAGATGTTCTGCAGTCTATATGCAAACAACCTGAAATTGGGTAAACTGATTACATGTGTTACAGATAAGGCATTTCTGCAAAACAACTTGACTAAATTGAACATTTGGGTACAGGAGGATAATATGCTGATAAATGCATCAAAACTAAGCATATGAGATCGGTAGGCATACATTGAAAGGTGAATATTTAATACAGCACACAGTGATAAAAACTGTAGACTCATTTAAGGACCTAGGTGTATGGGTAGATTCAGCTATGAGTTTTTCTAATCATATCAACCAATTGGGTAATGATAGTTATAGAACTATAAGTTGTATAAAAAGATTTATAAAGTCTTGGAAATCAAAAATAATGACGTCATTGTTTGTTAGTTACATTAGACCCAAACTTGAGTATGGAATAACAATATCGAAACCCTATAACAAAACAAGCATGAGTAAACTGGAAAGACTACAACAGAAATATACCAAGAGTATCCATAGATGTGAAAATTTAAGTTATTATGAAAGACTAAAATATCTGAAGGTGTATAGTGTCTCTTACAGTTATGTAGGAGGAGATCTTATTCGGGTATAGAGGGCATTTAGTGACAGCTACCTCTGGGAATGTTTGTGGTTAACAAAAAGTACTAGAGAATCATCAGACACTCCATGTAGGAGATTCTATAGCAATGAGAAGTGCACTAATTGTTTCTCTGATAGACAAGCTGAGGCACGGAAGAAACTACCAGATTACATTAATGCAAGTACTAGTTTAGATATTTTTAAGAGCAACCTGGATACTTATGGGAACAAGTGTTTTGGTATACTGGCAAGCTAGAAGGGCATTAATGGCAGTGCTTGAAATATTTGTATGTATGTACTAATATAATCAGGTGTTTTTGTCCCCCCCACTCTCCTTTTCTTTGTTCAGTTTTAAGAAATGTAAGCACTGCAAGGAAAAAAAAAAGGGGGGGGAGTAAGAGAAGTGGAGAGAGAGAGGAAGGGTCTGGTTAGGAGAGTATGACAAAATAAAAATCCCTATGCTTTTTTCCATTGATTGGGTAAGGAAATGACTGAGTTAAAACCCTGGGTGTTAGCCAGTAACAAGTTTATTACAAAGCATGTAAATGAAAAAGAATAATGAATATAAGGCTTTTTTTTCTGGTAAACAAGATACCCTTAGCAGTTGTGTCTGTCACTAGAAGACAATTTGATAGAGAAATGGCTTGGAGAAAGTGTTTACTAAAAGCATTCAAGTGTTTTCTCACCTAGGAAAGTTATAATGATAGGCAAAATCAAATAGCACTTACTAATAGCACAGGCTGTACCATGCTTCTTAACATGACTAAACTTTCTTTTTGGTTAACCCTAGCCTGACTGTGTGGCTATCAACTTAGAACTTTTGTTCTTACTAGGAAGCAAAAACTTCAATATTTGAAGATGTACAGAGTTTTGTGTGTTAAGTTAATGCGTTTTAGGGGGTTTTGGGTGGGTTGTTCTGTTTGAGGATTTTCCAAAAAAGAAAGTAGTATAAGATGTGGCATAGGTTCAAATGGCTATGACATAAACAACTATGTAAAAGACCAACCTACCAAACAGTATGTGCATGTAATGTAGAAGTTGGAACTAGATATTTTACCGAAAAGCAGTTATACACAGAAGGTGTTAATAACTATATAAGAAAATGATGTTTTCTGTTGTGTCTTCAGTCTGAATGGTCTTACAGGTAAATATAAAAAAGAGTAGTGAACTATATATTAAAAAATGTAGAGTGCAAATAGCTATGCTACAGGATACACTCCTTGAAAGAGCTGAACATGTGAATTTGATAAAGAAAGGTTCTCAGGATAGTTATTCAGCAGAATATTTGGGGCAGAGAAAAAGACGAGTAATTGTATTAGTTGCCAGAGGAGCTCCAATAGTGATAGAAGAGGGAAAAAAAGATGCATATTACTAAGGGACTACTGGATAAGGAGGAGGATTACACTGGCATGCATTTGCATCCTACCTAAAACTGCTATAATGGAGCTTAAGAAAATTTTGGGAGAAATCAGCTTTCAGCAAAAAATATTCCTTATAAATGGAAACTGGAATTTGGTTTGCAACAGTGAAGATGTGTCTGGGGGCTTGGAAGGGAAAATGTAACAAAGGGTAGATTTTTGAAGAAATTTATGAAAATGTTTGGCATGGAAGATGTGAATTCAGTACTAGGGATTGGAACAAATTTACATATTATTCAGCAAGGTGCAAAAACTGGGCTAGGCTAGATAGATTTTATGTCACAGGAACGTGCATTTAATTGAATGTCTTGAAATGCACCCAGTAACTATTTCAGATCATGCGCCAATAATAACTAAAATAAAAATGCGAGGTAATGAACTAAAATTAAGACAGTGGTGCTTTCCCACCAATCGTTTGAAGAGAGGAATTTAAGGAATGGGTTTTAGAATTAATTATTAGAGAAGATAGTTTTCTTCTGTAAACGTAGCTGGGGAGATGGATAAAATTAAAGTAGAGTTTAAAACTAGGAGGGAAAGAAAAGAAAGGGAGATATGGTTAAGAAGTAACTAGAATTAGAGGGACTGACAAATGTTAGAGTATTGCAAAATAGAGGGAATCTCTTAGAAGAAATAAAGGAGCAACTGCAGAATGCTATACAGAAAATAAGAGATAATCTTGATAATATGCATGAGTTTAGAAACATTGCTGTTAAGCAGTGGCGACTGGTGACTTCATATCAAAGGGGGGGGCTGCAGGAGACAGCTGAATGGGTGGGGTCAATGGGAATGGGTGTGGCCAACCAGAAAGGGGAGGAGCTATACTTAAAACCACAAAAGCTTTAATTAAATACGCTGCCCTGGGTGCCAAACCATCATTATGGGAGTCCAATCAACACAAAATGAAGTGTAGAAGAAAAAAAATATTTCAATCAATTGGCTGCATGACAGCTTACTTAATATCTAGATGGAAACAAAAAGGATGTGAGGCATGAAAAAATAAATTACTTTTTAAATACATTACTGGAATGCCAGTCAAAATCAAATATAAGAAAAACAAGCAGCACTTAACTCAAATCACTTCTCCTTGCACTCCAGTTCTAATTATAATCTATATTCAGCTTTAGTAAAGTACCAAGTAACATGCTGAAAGTAGCAATCTCTGTGATACCCTCATTTGTAAAAAATCTTTCTTATCCAAAAAAGACCTTCTGCCTGACAACTATCTACTTGTTTCACGGGGAAAACATGATCAAAGTAAAAAATGAAAAGCAAACAAGAAACAAACTCAACATCTATTGCTTAAAGGATTACTGCACAGGATATGGACCACGCATGATAGATTGACCTTCTGTTTAGTTTGCTGGTAAAGCCTGTAATGAGCTTAACATGTAATCCTGGCCTTTATTACAAATACTGTCATATGCATTTCAATACCCAAGGCTTATACATTATCTAGTTATGTAAGTATTCTCTGCATGGCAACAACAGAAAGGCTTTCAATGTTGGCAGTACTGCTTATTAAAACTTACTTTCATCTTACAATATCAGACAAGCTTACCTGATGGTCATTAAAGCACTGCTACTTAAACAGAGCAAAAGGCACTTTCTGAATAATAATAAGCATATATCAACAGTATAAAAATGAGAGTAACTAGAACATTCTGCAAAATCAATGACAGATGAAAAGCCACTGTAGTATTTGTGTTTACCTTGGATGGGGGGGAATAGTTTGCACATTTACACTGCATAACTGCTCCTTGCCTTGCTTGGACACATCCGAGTCACTACATGGGGGAGTGGGGTGCAACAAGTTTGTCACAATTTGAAATGTGTCTGGCTGACTGCAATGGCCCTGACACATTTGTCATACCTCTCAACCTCAGAGCATGAAATCTGGACAAAGCCACCCAAAAATAAGGACAATTTTTAAATATTGCTCTTATAAAATTAGAAAGATAATAGAATAGTAGGTCTTGTATTAGTATGAATTTTCTGAAAAGGTACGAAATCTGAAACTCAAATGTCTTTCATTATTTTCTAACTTCAGTCTTTAATGATTTGCCACTAGTTTGCTAAAAAAAAAAAACAATTTTATGAAAAATAGACCAAAAATGTGATGCAAAAAATATAAAATAGTCACACAATACAGCTGGGAACCTGTCAAAGAAGGGACACTTAATATTAGTATTGCTAACTTGAGCAGCTGACAAAATAAAATAATCTACATGCATTTCTGAAATAAAAGTAATCTATAACCTGATTATTACAGTTATTTATTAATTGTAAACCCTCCATGTTTTCTTCCAAAATTGCCATTTTGCAGAGGGATTATTAGGGGAAGAGCAACATTTTGAGCCAAAATCGGGGACAGTTGAGAGGTTTGGATATGCCTAATTCTATAAAGCAATTTTATTTGCACATACCTCTCAACCTGTTAATGCGGGACATCTGGACAAGGCCAAATATATTGGGGGAACATACAAACACTACTAAAAATTGCTCTTGTATAAACTTAAGACAGTTGATAGAATAACAGGTCTTGCTTTAGCATGCATTCTTCTGAAGGTTATGACGTAAAACTCAATGTCTGTCATTTAGTGACTTCATTCCTAAATGATTTGCCAGAAAACCACAAATTTTATGAGGAACAAACCAAAAATAAGAAGCAAATATCTATTAATTCTGCAAAAATATGGACAGCTGAGAGGTATAGTTCAACCAGGGCTGTCTGAGTTTGCTGCCCTTCCCCTCTCAAATCATGGTCGATTGGAGCCTCCCCCCTGCAACCATTCAAGTGTCCCATTTCTTGGTTATTTTGCCCCATTTACCATAAACACTGTAATGTGCATACTGATTTACCTCTGCAATGATTTCAAATTCATTTGAAAGTTTTATTTTGCATTTTTACAGCACAAACCCCAATAGATATCTGCTAAACAAAGCAATGCAGTCTCAGAATGAAAACAGACTTAGCATTAAAACTTCTCTGCCCTTGAAACTCACATGCATTGAAACAGCATTGAAATCCTTGCCAGTGGCAGATAAAGATTACATTTGGGCTGTTTTCAAATCATAGGCCCCTTGAACACGAAACATACACATGCTCTTTGATGCACCTTCCCGATTGTATTAAATTGTATTCCTTGTACAATACAGTACAGTTGTTAGAGGGCATTTTAAATTTGTTTTGAACATTAGTAAACAATGAAACAAAATGCATGCACCAATGACAAAACTACCCAATTCAGAACATTTCCATCATAAAAGTCTACTCAACCTTCTACACTCCACCAGTATCAGTAAATATGCACAATCTCTGAAGTGTAAAAGTCATCTAAATAGTTCCGCATTAAAGAAATCTGTAACAATGAAGAGGTTGCTGCTAGCAAACAACTTTATATGTCATTGTATATTCATCTACAAATAAAGTGCCTGTTGACCTTGAGGAATGAATTGCCTATGTTGCATGCATTAAAAAAAATGATAAGCTAGTAATATCGCAATAGGGACTGTATGGCAAACTGATAGGTTCATAGTTACTACTTTAGGTATCTTTGCCAAAAAGGACTGCAGCATCCACCCACTTTACAACACAGTACAGTATCAGCAATGCATCTATCTACTGTGGGAGTAGAACCCATAGCCTTCTGCATCAAAAGCAAGTAACACTACCTGTTGTGCTACTAACAATGTAAGCAGACTCAGAATAAGCAGCACTAAAGTTTTGTTCCCCTGCAGCTCTCAGCTCCTTGTAAAATCTACTTGACACACAGTTGTATCTCTGAACTTTGCAGCACAAGAAATCTTGAAAAAGCCGAAATTTCAAAAGCCCAAAAACCAGGGACACATTTTAAACATTGCTTGTACAATGTTGGAAAGTTGCTAGAATAAAATGCTGCGTTACCACCATACATTTCACTGCCACATCTTTAACCCAGGGAACCCTGTGCAAAACAGTCAGAGAAACATACCACTATGCCAAATCAGCTGTTTTGTGAAAGAGAGGAAGGCTGACTTAAATGGCTACCATTTAGTGAATTCAGTTCTCACCATAGCTGTCAACCTCTTGGCACAAAACACCTGAACAAAGCCAATAATGGGGGAATACAGCCCCCAAACATATTCAGTGAATTCAGTTCTCACCATAGCTCTCAACCTCTTAGCAAAAAACATGTGGGCAAAGCCAGTAATGGGGGGGAATACAGCCCCCAAACATTCAATGAATTCAGTTGTCACCATAGATGGCTCTCAACCTTAGCACAAAATACCATGGACAAAGCCAATAATGGGGGAATACAGTCCCAAAAATAGGGACAAATTTCAAATATCCATGTTATAAACTTAGACATCTGCTAGAATAAACAGTTTTGTGTTACCATGTACTTCCTGAAGAATATGAAGTCTGAAATTCAAATGCCTGTTATTTTTAAACATTTAACCAGGAAACTAGTCTGACTTGGAACAAAAGACAATTTTCAGCAGAGCAGGGAGAAACTCCAGACACATCTTTGTAAGATGGGAGGACATGCAGACTCCACACAGAGGGCCAAGAATCAAACCAGAGAACCCGTAGCTGTCAGGCAGCAATGCTACCAGTGAACCACTGCACTACAGACTTTGCAAGCCAAGGAAAAATGTAGATAGAGAAACCACAGATTTTATGAGGAACAGAACAAATATGAGGCAAAAATCTGCAAATTTTTTTTAGAAATGGTGGTGGATAGGGAATTCAGGTCCTTGCCATCTGCATCCAAGGTACAGGGTTCAAGCCTGAGTATCTCTACCCACCACCATTTGTTCTCTCTAGCCACCAGTATATAGCAACTGGGGCATTACACACACACACACACACACACACACACACACACACACACACACCAGTCTTCACCTACCTGTTTCATGCACAGAACATATCCGCAGCCAGCGACCAACCAACAGAACATGTCGAAAGCTGCAGAATCCATCTGCATGATGCCCATCCAGCCAGCGAAGCCACATAATCCATCCAGCCAGCAGCGACCAACAGAATCCATCTGCACGACGCCCGTGCAGCGAAATCCCCGCAAAAGCTGAGAGAGCTCTCAGCTCACTCCTCATTGGCCCTGTCTGCAAGGGAAGCAGTCCGGAGCTCCTCTGTTCTGTGCGGTCGTCAACCGCACAGATTCCTGGGTATCCTACAGCACAGGTTGCTGGGTACCTCTTTCTCTGCATCCGGACTGCTGATAAAGGCAGTCTGAGTGAATTTTTTGTTTCACAGATTTTTTTTTTCTTTGTTTTTCTAGGTGGGAGGGCTGCAGACCGGCAGTCCGATAGCACGAGCCGCCCCTGCTGTTAAGCAAATGTTTTTGATATTTCTAGAGCTCAAAAACTTTTAGCACAACAACTCAGGCAATAGAAAGTGGAAGGTGCTGTCACCAAGCTTAGGGAGCCTATATCAGGGAAAGATAAGACATCCTGTAGAAGTATTAGAAATATTTTGGAAATTTTATGAAAGGTTGTATAAAGCAGAAAAATATGGAAATCAAGAAAATGTATAAATGGAAATGTTTATGGAAGAATTAAATATGTCAAGGTTAGAGGTAGATGAAGTTCAGTTACTAACAGAATAGGAAGATATGAGATTAAAATGGCTATGTATAACCAATCTACAGGAAAGTCCCAAGGAATAGATGGTATTCCTGTGGAAGTTTGGAAGTTAGGAGGGAAAAAACTGATAAAGATCTGGAAGGTTTTGTTGAACAGTATTTTAAGAGGAGTACCAGCATGCTGGAAGGAAGATGGTGGCAACAGTGATACTTAGAGGGTAAAGATCCAACAGCACCGGCTTCATAAAGGCCCATTTCACTACTAAACCAAATTTATAAATTTTGGCTGTAATGGCAAAAGTGATACCAAAATTGATAGATATGGATTAGTGTCATTTTGTGTAGGGGAGGCAAACATTTGACATTACCAGAACACTGATGATCCAAAGGAAATCAGAATATTAAAAAATATGACTTTTATTGGTGGATTTTGATGCAGAGAAAGCATTTGACAGTGTAGACTGTGGGACTTCAGGAGCAGGGCAATGGAATCATTTGCTTTCCCTGATAACAATTATAAGGTTGATTAGAATTATATATGAGGGATTGGACGTGAAAATTAAAGTGAGTGGGGTCCTCTCTGATAACTTCTGCTTGAGTAGAAGAACTAGGCAGGGTTGCCCACATTCTCTTTTGTTGTTTGCATTATATTTAGAACCATTGGCAAATAAAATAAGGGACTTAGAAATTCAAGGGTATAATTGGTATTATAGTCAAGGAAAGCTGGCTCTATTTGCAGATGATATTATTTTATACATGACAAAACCAGAAAGGGAGCTTACAGTGTTGTGGAACATTTTAAGACAGTTTCAGATCTTCTCGGGATACAAAATTAATGAAGCTAAAACAAAGGCAATAGCGGTAAATTATGTACCTGCACACAAATTGGTCCAACAATATCCATATTTATGGGGACATACATGAAGTATTTAGGAGTATGGATTAGTAATGAGACTGGTCAGCTAAGGATGTGTGTGAAGAGACTAAACAGAAGATAACACAGATTGAGAAACAAAGTTTTGTTATATGGATATGGGGACTGATACAAGCAAGTAAAATGTTTTTAGTCCCTTTAGTCTACAGGTCAGGCATATTTTTATCAACCAGAGGAGAAGCTGTTAATAGCAGTTGGATTTGAAGGATTTTATCTGGGAAGGGAAGACAGCAAGGGTCAAACAGGATAAGCTGATACTTCCAATAGAACAAGGCAGGAGCAACACAGTTGAGGCTCTTATACTTAGCACAAGCAGAAAACTATAATTCAGAGCTGAAAGGAATGATAATTCAGGGAGGAAGCTCAAGAAATAAGGTCAGATTGGGATTTTGGATGCAGACTCTTAAGGAGAACAATAAAAGTCATGCAGAGTATTATATTCATAAAATAGCAGCGAGTATTCTAAGAACTAAACCAGTATGAGACTGGAGAAAGATTTTGCTGGATACAGATAATAGGAAGAGGGGTCTAGAATTTATTGGAGAAAACTGGCAAAAGAACCAAGGTATTGGAAGCAAATAACTAGAAAGGGAAAGGCAATAGAATGGGAAGAGGCAAAAAATGTATTTGGGCTGCAGGTTAGAGATTTCCTTCCCTATCCAGGTTCAATATTAGTGTATAGGCAAAGAGAAGGACATAGGGGGCTCCTGAATGAAAGGCCAGCACTGGTAGAGTTTCTAATAGAATCTAGAACAGAAGCTACCGTTAAAGGAATAATTAGTAAAGTCTATAAAATATTGCATGATAATTGTAACAGTTAATCAGAGGAGCTTATAAAAGACTGAGAAGAAAGATTGGATAAGCAGTTCACAGAGACAGGGGGGGGGTATATGCATTTCTCCCGAATATGCAACAAAGTCTAGAATATTTAGGATCTTTGCCCAGAAGTCTTTACTTGGGGTATAAAAATACCTATATAGACTCCAAAAAATGTTTCCTCATGGGATAGCAAATGCTGGAGGTGTGATGGGCATGAAAGAGCTGGCTGGGAACATATATTTTGGGAGTGTAATGAGATAGCAGACTTTAGGGATTCCCTGCAGACCGCTCTGTCAGAGATGGTGGGTTAGAGGATAGGATCGACTGGGGAGATGATATTTTTTTATCTGTGATACAGAATTGGAATTGCCTAGATGTAGTAAAGCCTTGCTGAGTCGAGTTATGGTGACTGCCAAAAAAAGCCATTACTAGAAAATGGAAATCAAAGTCTAGACCAACTTTACTAGTAGTAATAAATATAGTAAAAGAGATAAAACAACTGGAATTGGCATGTTTAGAACATGGAAGGAGCAAACTGCATAGGAAAAAATGGGAACTGTAGGAACAATATATGCAGAGAAAGAATGGGGTTTAAGAGGCAGGACTTGAATGAGCAATATAATGCTTAAATCACAATGACTGGATAGATTATAGGGTATGTATAATGTTTGCAACTTCAGTTGTTTCAGTGGTGTCTGTGATGTATAATGTTTGCAACTAAAGTGGTGTCATTTTGTTTTTCATTTGTATAAATGTAAGATTGTCTATGTCATGTGAAAATTTATAAAGATATTTGTTGAAAAAAACTAAAACAGACCACTTTTACAAAGAGCCAGAGAATAGCAAATTTCTTTCTAGGTGTCCATTAGCTGATTCTGCTGTGGTCTCTGTAGGTTCGGGTAAAGCTTCCAGATTACTGCCATCTACTTCACTTCTGCCTTCTGATAAGGAAAGCAGGACTATGGAAAGGCTGGGGGGGGGGGGGTTTAACCTTCTGTTACTCTATCTTTCCGTGCTTCTAATTTTCAGACTCACATGACCAGATATGCTTTGGCTCTTCTATCACAGGTCACTCAAGTTATTTCTGTTCTTCCTGATTCAGAAGGGAAAACTAATGCCTTTCCCTTATTAGGAGCGTCTTCTCAGGTAGCAAGACATTCAATTAAGTGTAGTTATGATACAGCTGAAGCAGCTTGTAGGGCAGCTAAATAAGGCTCTGTTTTCAGAAGATATTCCTGGTTAAGACTTTAATCCTTGTCAGATGACATTAAAGCTAAGTTATTAGATGCTCCCCTGGATAATAAAGCTTTGTTTGGTTTTGCTGATGATGATTTTTTAAGTCTTTGCAGGAGAAAGGTGAGGAGCTAGTGTATTTGAAACACATTTTTGTCTTGCCTTTACCTGAATTTCACAGAAATTATCCCTCTAAGACTGCTAAAAAGAGGCTCACACTCCTCCATCTAAGAGTAAAAGGGTGGTAGGAGGCCTCCTCCACCAAAGATTTATCAGTTTGCTCCTGCCCAGAAGCAGCCTTTTCCTGACAAGCCAAGTAGTCTGTGTCTACCGCTCTCTCCACAGCCTTATTCCTCTTCCCTTTATCTTTCTCTGTCTCTTCCAGTTTGGGGAAACATTACTCGGGATACATGGGTTCTTTCCATTATTCAAAATGATTATTTCATGGTCTGGAAATCTCTTCCTCCCTTCATGGACATTCCTCAGCCTCCTCGTGAACAGTTGCATTTATTCCCAGAGGTCCTTCAGGACTTGGTGAATCATGGAACAATTCAGGAGGTTCCACTCACCCACAGAGAAAGAGGGTTTTATTCCAGAATTTTTCTAGTGCCCAGAAAGAATGGTCCTCGGAGACCATTTCTGGACCTCTCACACGTCAACACCTTCTTGAAGGTTCCTTTTCCTCATGCTGTCCCATTCAGACTTTTCCTGTCATTCTTCCTCAGGCTTTTATGACATCACTGGATATCAAGGATGCCTACCTTCACATTCCTGTTCATCCTCTTTACAGGAAATGTTTGTGTTTCTCTGATGCTTCCTTGCATTTTCAGGTCTCTGCTTTGCCCTTTGGCCTTTCTATTACCCCAAGAGTATTCACCAAATGGCTAGCACCTGTAGTTGCTCTCTGCAGGCTTCGCAGCATCCAAGTTTTCCCTTACTTAGGTAAACTTCTGATTAATGCAGAGATCTTGCTGCACACCCTACACTTCACCATTTCCCTTCTGCAAAGCCTGGGGTTCACCATATATTTCACAAAATCAGCTCTCACCCCATCTCAGGATCATGTTTTCCTGGGGTGCAGGATACAGCTAGACTTTATGCTGGCTTTTGTGCCTCCTCCAAAGGCTCTGTCCCTCATTTCTTTCTTCCAAACTCTCCTCCTATCACAGACTTCTGGGATTCTGGCATTCACCATTCCAATATTACCTCTGGCCTAACTACAGATGAGAAAGTTTCATTTGTTCCTAAAAACAGTTTGGACGAAACATGTACATCCGCTAGAGGCTTTGGTTCCTCTCCTTCCTTGTCTGAAAAAGGAACTCCAATGGTGGATTCAGCAGATAGCCCTGAACCTAGGTCTCCCTCTGCATCCTCCTGTTCCATCTCAAGAGCTGTTTACAGTAGCTTCAAATGTACATTGGGGGAACAGCCTTTGGCTCCATGAAAGGTACAGGGGGGGACCTGGTCACCTTCCCAAAGAAAGGAGCACATGAACATCAAAGAGATGAGAGCACTTCTGCTGGCCCTTCGAGCTTTTCCTCCTCTTTTCCTTCCAGGTCCTCTCAAATTATTTACTGACAAACACCATAGTCCTCTGGTATGTAATCAAATGGGGAATGGGGTGAATTCTTATCTTTGCAGGCTAGCTCTCCATGGCTTGGACGTGTGCAGTTCAGTATCATGTCACTCTTCAGGCAGTGTGCATCTCCTTCAGTCAGAATTATGTGGCAGACACCCTGAGCAGGTCCTTAACTCAGTCACACAAATGGATACTTTACAGGGATGAGTTTCTGGACATTGTCCTCAAGTAGATCTATTTGCCTCCCCACTGAATAGACAACATCCTCTATTTTGTGCCAAAGTTCCAGGTCCTCTGGTTTGGAAGGTGAACACCCTTTTCCTTGAAAGGGGATTTTTTTATGCAGCCCTCCCCATTTCAAAGTCCTGTTCAAGATTCAGCAGGACAAAACCAAAATCTTGCTGGTGAACTCCCTTTTGGTGAAGACAGCATTCATTCCCTCTTGTGCATTTAGCCGAGGGCAATTATCACAAGTTACCTCACAAGATGGACCTTCTCACACAAGACAAAGGATCTCTTATCTATCCCCACTTGTTGACTCTGCAACTGACTGTGGGTGATAAGATTTTGATTCCTTTCGGACATCTTTTTTTTCTGAGGATGTTCTTAGGAATCTTACTCATCTCAATGGAAGAGGTTTTCTGTCTGGTGTCTTTCATTTAACTTGGATCTTTTGACTGTGGATGCTCCACTGGTTCTTTTTTATTTGTTGTGACGTGCTCAGTGCTGAGTTGGCTTATTCCTCTGTCAAGGCCCATGTGTCCGCTATTCCTGCTTGTCTGCCTTTATCTTCTCTAGCTTCCAGGATTGAAGCTAAACAGTTCCTCAAAGATGTTCTACGTATTAGACTTCCCATGAAGCCTCCTTGGGATCTCAATTTTGTTTTGGAAAAATTGACTTTGGCTCCTTTTTGAGCCTACAGCTACAGCTTCCTTGAAGCATTGCTCTTGGAAGACTGGTTTGTTAGCTTTGACTTCAACCAAATGGGTGTCTGAGCTTCAAGTCCTTATGGGTTCTCCTCTTTTTTTGTTTTTTCATAAGGACAGGGTGTCCTTGTGTACTAAACTTTCATTTATTCCAGGAAGCTCTGGGCTAAGTGAAAGTTTATATATTGTTTGTATTTTCTACTTAGTTTTTCTTGTGTTACTTAGTTAGCAATTTCCTTACTCTTCTTTACATCCGTTTTAAGTTGGAGGATATTTTTTCTTGGCTATGTGAGTGTTGTTCCCTCTTCTAAGCTTTCCCCTTTCAACGTCCATTTAAGTTAGAGGACATTTTGTTTGCCTATTTGAGTGCTGTTCCCTCTTCTAAGCTCTCCTTTTCCAATGTCCGTTTGTTAGAGGAAGTTCTTTAACTTCTAACTCTACAATTTAAAAAAAAAACTACTATATTTCCTCAATTTGTTTAACGTCCAATCTGAAGTTGTTTTCATTTGGTCTTCAATCTGTGGGACACGGATCCGGGATGGATCCTATTCGGCTGCATTTCTGCAGCATTGTATCCGAGCTCCAAACTCCTCCCCTAGCCATAATGTCCCTGTCTCCTTCCTCCACTCAGATCTCATTTTCTGCTCTCATTGTGGTCTGCTGCTCCAGGCTGTTTTTTTGGGTAAGTGAGTTGTATTTCTACAGCTATCTTTCACCTTCTCTCTTTTTCTAGTCCTCCTACCTTTCTCACACAGGGTTATTTCCAGGATGCTCAGGATTTGCCTTCCTCCAGAGGCAGAGGGGGATTTGACAAACGTGGCCCCATATGGCAGAGGGTCCAAGGAACCACGGGTCTCAGGATTCCTTCCTGGACAGGCCTGTGCTGCAGCCCTGAAGGGTTGCCCAGCTGCTTGTCTCCGGAGGCAATCTGGGGTCGACTGTCTCTCTCTCTTCTCTGGGAGTCTATAACAGACTATCATTAGGTGTTGTGAATTATATCCAGAGGATATTCAGTCCCCTTCTTTCAAACACCTTTACCTCTCAAATACCTCCCACCTGTGCAAAGGGAGGATGCAGCACTGGAAATTTCCAAGCTGCTAGAAAAATGAGTCATCCAGCCCATCGCCTGCAGACCAGTCTGGATTAAGCATTTATTCCAGGTTCTTTTTAGTGCCAAAGAAAATGGGGGACTTGAGGCCACTTCTGGATCTCTCTACGCTGGACCTGTCAGTTGCCAAGATGAAATTCTGGATGGTCACACTCCAATCTATCCTGCCCTTACTGCAGGAGAATGACTGGATATGCTCAGTAGACCTTCAAAATGCATCAAAATGGACAGATGCTCTCGTCTGGGGACCAATTATTACCAGTTCAGAGTGCTACTCTTTGGTCTCACCGCAGACCCCAGGGTGTTCACCAAAGTTGAGCTGCAGGGCTTCCAGGTCTTCCCCTACCTGGACGATTGGCTCCTTTCCGCTCCCTCCAGGCATTGACTCTGCCAAGCCTGAGATTTCCTTATCCAGATCGCCAACCAGTTGGGCATCACCATAAATCTCAACAAATCCCTGTTGGAACCTGTTCAAGTTCTAGATTTCATTAGAGCCTGGTTAGATACCATTCAGAAGTTTTTCTGACTCCAGACAGACTTTAGTCCCTCAAATATGTTTTGTGCATCCTCCAAAGCTCAATCTCCCCCAGCAGAATTTGTCTTATGGCCATTGGGGTTCCATGGGAGCCACGATCACCCTCGCACCAACAGCTCCGTTACACATGAGGGTGCTGCTATGGACTTTAGTGGTCCAGTGGTCATTTCTAGATCTAAAGTTGTCCCACCCTGTTCGTCTATCCCGAGCCTGCAGGGATTCTCTTTTCTGGTGGATTCAGTCCCCAGACCTTCTTTGCAATCGCCCATTTATTCTTCCCTCCCCACCGACCACTGTGACCACGGATGCCTCCCTACTTGGGTGGGGGGGGGCATTTCTTGGGAAGGGCAGTCCAAATCATGTGGTCTTCCTGGAGACACAGTTGCATATCAACAGACTGGAGATGAAGGCAGTGGTATTAGCATTGCAAGCTTTTCATGCCCATCTTCCCCTAGGGATGATTGCTATCCAGACAGGCATGTTGGTAGTCTGGTCAACTAATAGCCAAAAAGCAAAGACCGTAAACTGTATAAAGCAATAAAAACACTCCACGGACAGTCCAGAGCTAAAAACATATCAGTTTTATTCCAACTTACTTCCACACAAGTTAAACACGACTAAGCACTTTCACCTTCCATAGGCATCATTAGTCCAACAAGCTAAAACACCAGCAACTAAGATGAATGGACTGTGTGCCAATACCAAAAATTAGTCGAAAGTCCAAAACAGCATACAGTCTGAAACACAGCGGGGTATAAAAATGATTTATTAGTGTAAACTAGATAAGCATGTTCGTGAGTAATAATCTTGCTTCTTCAGACCTTAAAACCAGTTAATAAGCAATGAAAAGTTTTTACATAGTATTTAAAAATGCAATATTTGCTGCAAATTGCTCATATTAAACTCATCACTATACTGCTTTGTGACGGCTCTACTGGCTTGAACTGCCCAACCTCCTAAACTGCAATCAGCTTTGCCTCTGTCATTCGATCTATTACCTCCCCAATAAGTGTCCTGCCCTCAAAAACCTAGTACATCATCACTCAGCCAAAAGGCCTCTTAGATCATCAAGCAAACTACTACTAGAAGTCACCAAACAGCTACAATAGCTTTGGAGGTGCACTATATAGTAGCTCACTGGTTAAAAAATGGAACTCTGTCCCCACTAGCATTCAAAACACATCATCCAAAGCCTCCTTTAAAGACCTCATCAGGCAACATCTCAAGCAAAGTTGGCAGTGCCATGATTGCTCCCCAGGCTAGTGAAAGCAGATAAGGTACACATGATAAACCTAGAGTACTTGATAATAGTTTTCAATCTTACTCACAAACACTGGCTAATCTACAATGTATGTACTGTACCTGTGTACTATGTATCTATTCTACCTATGTTCCAAATTTCAGTTGTACACCACAAATCTATTAATTACCTTTATTTTTAAATTAATATTTTTTGTTTGTTCTCTCCACTGTAACTGTTGATGTGTTGCATACCACTGTAAAAACATGTCTTTTGTAATTTCTGTGTATACTGATCATGTCTAAATAACTAAATGTATCTGTAATTTTTCTATGTGGAGCTTTTCTCCCCAGACCTCTGCTGAAAAAGGGCTTTTTCGACTCAGACACCCCCGGTTAACAAATGTAAAATAAAATAAATAAAAATATCCAACTGACAAAGAAATGAAGCACATGATCCATAAATGGTTACATGCTATCCAATGCAGTCTGTGCTTCTTAAAGTGAAAATGTTCCATATTGGATAATATGGCCCTTTTTATAGCTAACCCACAACACAGTTGCCTAACATTCAAATACCATAAACTGATGCAGGTCGTACAATTAAAGAAAAAATTAGGCAAAACATCATGTTAAATATTATTTAAAGTACAGTAATAGAAAATAAAGTTTTAATGAGTAATTTGTTGTCTCATAGTTAATATATAATTTGGAAATACTGAAAAACAAACTATGCGAAACACAAAAACAACTGTAGACCGGACACTCAGCAGCCAAGTGCTGTACATCCAACAGAATACAAACACTCGTCATTAAGACTTTATTTTCTATTACTGTACTTTGAATAATATTTAGCATGATGTTTTGCCTAATTTTTTCTTCAGTTGTACGATCTGCATCAGTTTATCATATTTGAATGTTAGGAAATCGCGTAGTGGGTTGGCTGTAAAAAGGGTGGAATTTGTTATTGAAACATGACTCTGACGATGCCTATGGAAGGTGAAAGTGCTTAGTCTTGTTTTGTATCTTGTGTAGAAATAAGCTGGAATAAAACAGATTTGTTTTTAGCTCTGGACTGTCCATGGAGTGTTTTTATTGCTTTATTATGTCGGTAGTCTGGTACATCAACATATGGGGCAGAACAAGGTCTTATCCTCTTTGCCACGAAGCCATGAGATTGAGTGGGTGATTTCCACCGGCTGTTTTCTGGCAGCAACGCACATTCCGGGGAGGTTCAACATTCTAATGGACAAGCTCAGCAGGTCTATCCTGATACCTTACGAGTGGTCTCTGAATCCTTAAGTAGCGAACTAGATCTTTCTAAAGTGGGATCAGCCTTGCTGCGGTCTCTTCGCCTCTCCTTCCAACTTGAAGTGCAGAGAGTTCTTCACTCTGAAACCCCCTCCGGAGTAGTCCCGCAGAGACATTCTGGTTCATGCTTGGCTCTCTGGTCTTCTCTATGCTTTATCCTCCACTTCCCCTGATTCTAAATCTCATTCAGAAAGCGCAACTGCGGGGGAGCTCCATCATCCTCAGTGCCCCCTTCTGGCCTCACCAGGTATGTTTTCCTTCTCTGTTGTCTCATGTAGTGTGTCCTCCCTGGACATTAGACCCAGTTCCAGATCTGATTTCACATCCTGCAGGGATTCCTCATCCAGATCTTGGCCAGTCAGAAGCTCACCGTTTGGCTGCTCCAGTTCTCATGATAGTTAGGACTCCTGGGCTATCTTCTCCGGTTAAGAAGACTTTGGCTCATAAATCTTCCACTTGTGTCTTTTGGCTTTTCCCAGTTAGGGGTTGCCACAGTGGAACTCCGGTCCGCTAATGATTGGCAGTAGATTTGTACGTGCTGAGTTGCCGGCCCTGATGCACAACCTTCAACAAAGGTACGCCCATTCACGCATGTCTCCACACAGAAGACGCTCTAGCTGAGAATCAAACAGGACGTCTTACTGTGAGGCGACAACGCTACCGCAGCACCACCACCACAGTCACATGATAAGTGGAGATGTTTCTCGATTAGGGTTTCTTAACATGATTTGGATCCCTTGACTGCCCCAGTGCCTGTTATCTTAGAGTTTCTGGCAGGTATTTTTCAACAGGGTGCCAGCTTTTCTATGGTTAAAGTTCACCTGGCAGCTATTTCTAATTTCAGTATAGAGAATAATTCAGCTTTTCTGGCCTCTTCTAAGCTCTGTATAGCCTTTCTGAAGGGTACTTTTCTTCTTAGGTGACCAATCAAGGACCCTACGCCTCCCTCAGACCTTACATTGGTCCTTCAAGCCAGGGGCGGCCCGTGCTATTGGACTGCCGGACTGCAGCCCCCTCAAAATAAAAATAGAAAGAAAAGCTTTTTTTAAATTTCGCGCAT
This sequence comes from Protopterus annectens, assembly GCF_019279795.1. Classification (NCBI taxonomy): domain Eukaryota; kingdom Metazoa; phylum Chordata; order Ceratodontiformes; family Protopteridae; genus Protopterus; species Protopterus annectens. The sequence continues at coordinate 60,686,993 of NC_056725.1, forward strand.
GCACAGTAGTCCCGACTACTGTCGGTCTATGCGCATGCTCCAGGCAGTCCGGCAGTCCACATAGGGGGACGCAAGGAGACATCTGTGCACTTACACGCTGGGATTATGTGTTTGGTCCGGACTGCAACAGCAGCAGTCAGGATCGTCGGGAAGGAGCAGTCAGGACAGTCTCGTCGGGAAGGAGCTTTGCGTGGGATCTCGCGGGTCTTTGGAGTATTTGCGAGGGCTGGATATATTATGGAGAACAGACAGGTAAGTGTATGGTGCTTTTTTATGTTTATATTGAGTGTGTGTGGTGCTCTTTAGTTTTACAATGCTTATACTGGTGTGTGTGTGTGTGTGTGTGTGTGTGTGTGTGTGTGTGTGTGTGTGTGTGTGTGTGTGTGTGTAAATGCCCCAGGTGCTCATGGTGGTGTGGTAGGGAATACCTCAGGCTTGAACCCTGTACCCTGTATGCAGGTGTTAGACTTGAGTTCCCTACCCACCACCATTTGTAAAAAAAATTGCAGATTTTTGCCTCATATTCGATCTGATCTGTTCCTCATAATATCTGTGGTTTGTAAATGTTGCAATGCTTGATATTAGGTGCTCATGGTGGTGTGGTAGGGAATACCTCAGGCTTGAACCCTGTATGCAGGTGTTAGACTTGAGTTCCCTACCCACCACCATTTGTAAAAAAATTGCAGATTTTTGCCTCATATTCGATCTGATCTGTTCCTCATAATATCTGTGGTTTGTAAATGTTGCAATGCTTGATATTTGATGGTGTAGTAGTAGCATTGTTGCCTCTCAGCTGCAGGTTCTCAGGTTTGATTCTTGGCTGGGGTTCCTTCTTTGTGGGGTCTGTTATCTTCTCCCTGTGTTTGTGTGGGTTTGCTTTTATTTGATGTTGCACTGGTAGCATTGTTGCCTCACAGCTGCAGGTTCTCAGGTTTGATTCTTGGCTGGGGTTCCTTCTTTGTGGGGTCCGTATCTTCTCCCTGTGTTTGTGTGGGTTTGCTTTTGTGTCCTCCCATGTTACAAAGACATGTCTGCATTATTTCTTCCTGGGCCTCTGCTGAAAATTGTTTTTTTGTTCCAAGTCAGACTGTCCTGATTAACAAATGTTAAATAAAATTGACAGGCATTTGAATTTCAGACTTCAGGTTTCTGAATGTTTAATTCTTTGCATATTTGATGGTGCAGTGGTAGTATTGTTGCCTCACAGCTATACGTTTTCTGGTTTGATTCTTGGTTGGGGTGGCTTCTGCGCGGAGTCTGCATCTCCTCCCTGTGTTTGTGTGGATTTGCTCTGGTGCCCTGCCATTTTACAAAGACGTGTCTGCAGTATTAATCCCTGCTGAAAATAGTTTTTGTTCTGTCCGCAGTAAAATTGACAGGCATTTGAATTTCAGACTTCAGGTTTCTGAATGTTTAATTCCTTGCATATTTGATGGTGCAGTGGTACTATTGTTGCCTCACAGCTATAGGTTTTCTGGTTTGATTCTTGGTTGGGGTGGCTTCTGTGTGGAGTCTGCATCTCCTCCCTGTGTTTGTGTGGATTTGCTCTGGTGCCCTGCCATTTTACAAAGACGTGTCTGCAGTATTAATCCCTGCGTCTCTGCTGAAAATTGTTTTTGTTCTGTCCACAGTAAAATTGACAGGCATTTGAATTTCAGACTTCAGGTTTCTGAATGTTTAATTCCTTGCATATTTGATGGTGCAGTGGTACTATTGTTGCCTCACAGCTATAGGTTTTCTGGTTTGATTCTTGGTTGGGGTGGCTTCTGTGTGGAGTCTGCATCTCCTCCCTGTGTTTTGTGTGGATTTTCTCTGGTGCCCTGCCATTTTACAAAGACGTGTCTGCAGTATTAATCCCTGCGTCTCTGCTGAAAATTGTTTTTGTTCTGTCCGCAGTAAAATTGACAGGCATTTGAATTTCAGACTTCAGGTTTCTGAATGTTTAATTCCTTGCATATTTGATGGTGCAGTGGTACTATTGTTGCTTCACAGCTATAGGTTTTCTGGTTTGATTCTTGGTTGGGGTGGCTTCTGTGTGGAGTCTGCATCTCCTCCCTGTGTTTGTGTGGATTTGCTCTGGTGCCCTGCCATTTTACAAAGACGTGTCTGCAGTATTAATCCCTGCGTCTCTGTTGAAAATTGTTTTTGTTCTGTCCGCAGTAAAATTGACAGGCATTTGAATTTCAGACTTCAGGTTTCTGAATGTTTAATTCCTTGCATATTTGATGGTGCAGTGGTAGTATTGTTGCCTCACAGCTACAGGTTTTCTGGTTTGATTCTTGGTTGGGGTGGCTTCTGTGTGGAGTCTGCATCGCCTCCCTGTGTTTGTGTGGATTTGCTCTGGTGCCCTGCCATTTTACAAAGACGTGTCTGCAGAATTAATCCCTGCATCTCTGCTGAAAATTGTTTTTGTTCTGTCCGCAGTAAAATTGACCGGCATTTGAATTTCAAACTTCATGTTCTTCAGAATACATAGTAGCACAACCTTTTTTTCTAGCAATTTTCTAAGTTTATAAGATGAATATTTTAAATGTGTCCCTATTTTTGGGACTGTATTCCCCCATTATTGGCTTCGTCCAGGTTTTTGTGCTAAGGTTGACAGCTATGGCAAGAACTGAATTCACTGAATATGTTTGAAAGCTGTATTCCCTCATTAATGGGTTTGTCCAGGTGTTTTGTACTAAGAGGTTGACAGCTATGGTGAGAACTGAATTCACTAAATGATAGCCATTTAAGTTTCAGTCTTCCTCTCTTTTACAAAGCAGCTGATGTGGCGTAGTGGTATGTTACTCTGTTTTTTGCTCAGGGGCCTTGGCAGTAAAATGTATGGTGGCAACACAACATTTTATTCTAGCAACTTTCCAAGATTATACAAGCAATGTTTAATGTGTCCCTGGTTTTTGGGCTTTTGACTCCTCCCCCCAATACATTTTGGCTTTTTCCAGTTTTCTTGAGCTGCGAAGTTGAGATGCAGTTGAGTATTGAGTAGATTTTACAAGGAGCTGAGAGCTGCAGGGGAATAGAAGTTTAGTGCTACTGCTTTGCCTAGTTAATACTATAGCACAACAGGTTGTGTACTTGCTTTTGATGCAGAAGGCTGTGGGTTCTACTCCCACAAGGGGTGGATGCTGCCGTACTGAGAATGTTCTCCTTGGTGAAGATACTAACTATGAGTCTGTTATCAGTTTGCCATCCATTTCTTCTAGCAATATTATTACTAGCTTATCATTTTTTAATGTAATATAGGCAATTTATTCCTGAGGAGCAACAGACACTTTATTTTTCGATGAAACCATGAAATATAAAGGTGATTGCTAGCAGCAACCGCTTCATTAGTTACAGATTTCTTTAATGTGGAATTATTTAGATGACTTACTTCAGAGATTGTGCATATTTACTTATAATGGACTGTAGAATTGTGCATATTTACTGATAAAGGTGGACTGTAGAATTGTGCATATTTACTGATAATGGTGGACTGTAGAATTGTGCATATTTACTAATAATGGTGGACTGTGGAATTGTGCATATTTACTAATAATGGTGGACTGTAGAATTGTGTATATTTACTAATAATGGTGGACTGTGGAAGTCTGAGTAGACTTTTTATGATAAATGTTCTCAACTGGGCAGTTTTGCCATTATGGGTGCATATGGTTTGTTTCATTGCTTACTGGAAAAATGTTCAAAACAAATTTAAAACACCCTCTAACAAGTGTACTGTATTGTACAAGGAATATAATTTTAGTGCAATGAGGAAGGTGTATCAAAGAGCACATGTATGTTTCATATGCAAGGGGCCTATGATTTGAAAACAGCCCAAAATTAATCTTTATCTGCCACTGGCAAAATGTATTTTCTTTGAATGTGGGTTTCAATGCTGTTTCAATGAATGTGAGTTTCAAGGGCAGAGAAGTTTTAATGCTAAGTTTTCATTGTGAGACTGCATTGCTTTGTTTAACAGATGACTTAGTGTTTGTGCTGTAAAATACAAAATAAAACTTTCAAATGAAGTCCAACTCATCATAGAAGTAAAGCAGTATGCACATTAGTGTTTATGGTAAATGGAGTGAAATAGCCAAGTAATGGTTCATTGGAATGGCTGCAGAGGCTCCATTCAACCATTATTTTGTCAGGGGTGAAGGGCAGCAAACTCAGACAGGCCCAGCTGAACTATACCTCCCAACTGTCCAGATTTTCAAAGAATGAATAGATTTTTGCTTCTTATTTTTGGTTTGTTGTTCATAAAATTTGTAGTTTTCTGGCAAATCATTTAGGAATTAAGTCACTAAATAATAAGTTTCAGACTTCATAACCTTCAGAAAAATGCATGTTAAAGTAAGAGCTGTTCTATCAACTGTCTCAATTTATACAAGAGCAATTTTAGTACTGTTTATATGTGCCCCCAATATATTTGGCCTTGTTCAGATTTACTGCATTAACAGGTTGAGAGGTACATGCAAATAAATTGCTTTATAGAATTAGGCATAGCCAACCTCTCAACTGTCCCCAATTTTTGGCTCAAAATGTTGCTCTTCCCCCAATAATCCCTCCGCAAAATAGCAATTTTGGAAGAAAACATGGAGGGTTTACAATTAAGAAATAACTGTAATAATCAAAGTTATAGATTACTTGAAATGCATGTAGATTCTTTTATTTTGTCAGCTGCTCAAGGTAGCAGTACTAATATTAAAGTGTCCCTTCTTTGACAGGTAGCAGCTGTATTGTGTGGCTATTTTATATTTTTGCATCACATTTTTGGTCCATTTTTCATAAAGTTGTGTTTTTTGGCAAGTTAGTGACAAATCACTAAAGACTGAAGTTAGAAAATGACAGACATTTGAGTTTCAGATTTTATACCCTTCAGAAAATTCATACTAATGCAAGACCTATTCTGTTATCTTTCTAAGTTTATTAGAGCAATATTTAAAAATTGTCCTTATTTTTGGGCTTTTGTCCCACTTCTGTGTATGGCTTTGTCCAGATTTCTTGCTCTTGAGGTTGAGAGGTATGACAAATGTGTCAGGGCCATCACAGTCAGCCAGAGAGATTTCAAATTGTGACATGCTTGTTGCACCCCACTCCCCCATGTAGTGACTCTGGATGTGTCCAAGCAAGGCAAGGAGTAGTTGTATCTACCTTGGATGGGGAGGACACACTGCATAAGTACTACAGTGGCTTTTCATCTGTCCTTGATTTTGCAGAATGGTCTGGTTTCTGTCATATTTTTGTACTGTTGATTTATGCTTATTACTCAGATTTATGCTTATTACTCAAAGTGCCTGTTGCTCTGTGTTTAAGTAGCAATGCTTTAATGACCGTAAGGTAAGCTTGTCTGAGATTGTAAAATGCAAGTAAGCTTTAATAAGCATACTGTTAAAGAATTGCCAACATTGAAAGCCTTTCTGTTGTTGCCATGCAGAAAATACTTGACTAAATAATGTATAAGCCTTCGGTATTAAAGGACAGGATTCCATTATTTTAAAAAGCTCATTACACTTGTTGGAGACTTCCAGTCATCTCTACAGACTTTACCCGTAGACTAAACAGAATGCCAATCATGTGTGGTCCATAACCTGTACAGTAATCCTTAAAGCAATGTATCTTGAGCTTGTTTCTTGTTTGCTTTTCATTTTTTACTTTTATCATGTTTTCCCCATGAAACAAGTTGTCAGGCAGCAGGTCTTTTTTGGATAAGAAACATTTTTACAAGTGGGGGCATCACACAGATTTCTACTTTCAGCATGTTACTTGGTACTTTAATAAAGCTGAATATATTATAATTAGAACTGCAGTGCAAGGAGAAGTGGTTTGAGTTGAGTGCTTCTGGTTTTTCTTATACTTGATTTTGACTGGCATTCCAGTAATGTATTTAAAAAGTAATTTATTTTTCATGCCTCACAACCTTTTGTTTCCATCTAGATATTAAGTAAGCTGTCATGCAGCCAATGCATTGAAATATTTTTATTCTTCTACACTTATTTTTGTCTTGATTGGACTTTCATAATGATGGTTTGCCACCCAGGGCAGCGTATTTAATTAAAGTTAGTTTTTTGTGGTTTTGTGCATAGCTCCTCCCCTTTCTGGTTGACCACACCCCCTCCCCTTGACCCCACCCATTCAGCTGTCTCCTGCAGCCCCCCTGTGATTTGAAGTCACCAGCCGCCACTGCTTCAAGCCTTGGTCTATTCCCCTTTTGAACCCACTGCTACAGTGGATCTGCATTTTCTGTCTTGGAAGACAGCTTTCCTGATTGCCATCACTTCAGCTAAATGAGTGTCAGAGCTTCAAGCCTTATCGATTAAGCCTCCTTAAATTATGATCTTCCATAAAGATGCTATCTTTGCATACTAATCCTTCCTTTCTTCCGAAAGTGACCTCAGAAGCAAACATTAATCAGGTTATCAATCTCCCTGGTTTTTTTTTTTTGAATTTTCAGAATAAGGGAGAGTATAAATTGCACCTGCTGGATGTGCATAGGCAACTACATTTTTACTTACAAGACAAAACTAAGGCCTTTCACAAATCTGATCAACATTTCATTTCCTACTCTAAGCCCTTTTTAGGGAAACCTGTATTGGGGCTAACCATTGATCGTTAGATCTTTGTGTATACTCTTGGCATATTCAACCAAAGGATCGTTTCCACCAGGTCAAGTCAAGGTGCATTCTAGAAGGTCTGTGGCTACTTCAACTGCCTTTTGGTCCAGGGTTTCTTTGAATGTGATTTGCTCTGCAGCTACCTGGGCATCTTCACATACTTTCATTTCCCATTACAAGTTGGATCTTCTATCCAGAAGCAGGGTATCCTTTGGCTCTGGAATATCCTTCCATGAGGTCCTCCCAGGTTTTTAGTAGCTGGGGACTCTGTCCCACAGGTTGAAGACCAAACAAAAACAACTTCAGATGAAGTTATGTACTCACCGTAATGTTCCATCTGAGTTGTTGCTTTTCATTTGTCTTCAACTGCCCCTCCCTCCTTCCCCCACCTTACGTGGGCTGTGTGGTTGTCTGGCTGGAAAAGACATGGCCTTTTCTTGGCATACACTGTTTGTTCTTATGATACTTCTGGGTTATTGTCCCAGGGCGTAGGGCATTCATTCAGGTTGGGATGCTACAGTGGGCAGCAAACTTGATCTGAGGGGAGAAAGGAGACGAGCATTATGGATAGGGGAGGAGTTTGGAGCTCTGATCCGACACTGGAGAAATGTGGCCGAGTCAGATCCATCCTGTATCCGTGTCCCACAGGTTGAAGACAAATGAAAAGCAGTAACTCAGATGGAACGTTATGGTGAGTACATAACTTCTTACTTTAGTTAGAGGGTGTTCGTGTGTGTGTGTGTGTGCGTGTGTGTGTGTGTGTGTGTGTGTGTGTGTGCATTGTTTTCTCTCTTTTCTGTAGCTTAAATTTGAATTCTGTAATGTCTCAAAAACAGGATGGAAAACCCTTAGGGTTTAAAAAATGTGGCAAAAATATGCCTCTGAGTGATGCACACTGTGTGTGTGTGTGTGTGTGTGTGTGTGTGTGTGTGTGTGTGTGTGTGTGTGTGTGTGTGTGTGTATTCCTTGGAGCCTTTACATCTGCAAGAATAATGCTCCATTTGGCATGGCTTCAACCAAAGTGCTGTTAAGAATAACCTTATATTAAAAAGCTTACTTAAAACTTCTTTTTCTGAGTCTGTTTCATCAGAGTCCTCTAAATCATCGGATAAGTCAGACAAAACTCAAAAGTGACCTTCCTCTACTCCAAAATAATCCTCTGAACTGTGACAGAAAGTACCTAAACTGACTACTTTTACAGATTATTCAGAGCAGCCAGTAGCTACTTGATTCGAGTTGTCTTCGGAGCAGCCTGAATCTTCTGCTCCAACCTCTTCAGCTCGCACTGAGTTTAGACTTCTTAGCCATTTTCCATCATTGGAACCTATATCTTCTCGGCTCCCATCATAAATTTTGACAAAAAGCCAGATCCCCTACTTTATCTACCTGATCTACCAGGAGCTTGTCAGATGATGTGGATAGGGTCGTGCAGAGGCTTCTGAAGATACCGGCTTTGGTCAAGTTATTACTGGATCCAAGCCCAAAGGCTTGGATCTGACAAGGTCCCCTCCAGTGTCTATTCCTCCTCTGATCAATCCTCTGATTTTGGAGCCAGAAGATTTGGATGTCCAGCTGGTGTCCATCTCAGATCCCAGGCCCAAAGGTTCCCAGTATATGACATCGGCCCAGAGTTGTTCTGCTCTCTTGGAGCGGGAGATCTCTAGGAGCTGACACTCCCCAGTTGGACACAGAGAGCAGGTTTTGATCTCATCGGCTCCGACCCTGCATCTTGGGGATTTGGTGCAGGTGAGTTTGGATCCTACCTCTGCCTCGTAGCATCTGTCCTCTTTACCACTGTATTCTGTTGGCTTTGACTACTTTTTTGTTGGATCCAGGGATTTCTTTGGATCAGGGGCGTGGTGCCTTTGAAGTTATGAGGAAGGGTGATGACTATATCCCAGTCTTAGACACAGACTCTCCAGGATCTTCCTTCCACCTTTGGGCTGGTGACTTCACCTACTCATATATTCTTTCCACAGGACCTGGAAATGTTAAAACAGAGAGGTGACTAGCAGTCCACAAGCACTTCAGTTGGGGAGTCGATATACCTGAAGGGTTGCGGGTCTCATGCTTCCACATCTTGGGTGATCCTTCCTTCCTTCAGATGAGCTTATTCACTTAATCTCTTGGAAGGCCTGGAAGACCCCAGACTCCATATAACCTACTCCTAGGAATCTAAATAAATGTATTACTGCCCTTTCAGACAAGCCTTTCCTTACAAAAGGTGTAGCAGTTGATGCCATGGTCGTGGCTGTTTATCAACTATCTGAGACGAGTTCTATTATCCAGCCCAAAGTTAGAGACACTCACCAGGTATGAACAGGGAGACCAGACCTTATCTGCTGTTGGGAGTAAGTTTTTCCACAACTACAAGACCCTTTCCCAAAGGTCAAAATGGTAGGGTAAAGATGTAGTTTAAAAAAAATCACAAAGGTCTTTCCAAGACACACAAGATGAAAGTTCCTTTAGAGGTAGAGGGGAGAACAATAATGGAAGATGCTGCCTTGTGGCAGGGGAGGCCCGTGGAGTCAGGGCTCCAGAGAATCTTTCTTTGGTAAGCCCTGCCAACGCTCTTGAGGGGGTGCCCAGCTGTCCATCTCTGGAGGCCATTGGGGGATGATTGTCTCTGCACCTTCATACCTGGCTAAGAATAAATGACAGATGGATGAAGAACATAATATCCAGGGGGGGTTACATCATTCCCATTTCCTTTCCCATTCCCAAAAACAAAACTGTTCCAGACATACCACCCAGTCAGAAGGAACCTACTCAAGATTCTTTTTAGTTCTGAAAAAACGGGGGACTGGAGACCCATTCTGGATCTCAACAATCTAAACAAATCGGACAAAAAGAGCAAGTTCCGGATGGTGACACTGCAGTCAATACTTCGTTATTTGGAAAAAGACAATTGGATATGCTCTACAGACCTTGAGGATGTATACTACCATATATGGATGGAAAGGTGGTTCAGAAGGCACTTGTGCTTCTGGCTAGGAGCCAGTCACTTCCAATTTCGAACTCTGCCCTTTGGTTTTACTACATCCCCCAGAGTGTTCACCAAATGCATGGCAGCAGTTGCAGTTCACCTGAGACTTAAAGGATTCTAGGTGTTTCCATATCTGGATGACTGGCTCATAACTACCCCAACAAGGCACCTTCTGCTATAGGCCAAAGACTACATGCTGCAACTCTGTTCTTCACTAGGTATTACAATAAACTACAAAAAATCTGCTCTAGAGCCATGTCAGAACTTGGTCCTCATAGGAGCAGAAATAGATGCAATAAGGATGATAGCAAAACATTGACAAGATGGACTACACAGTCTTCAGTATTACATGAAAATGTTGATCAGAAAGAAACGAGCTGTGGCCAAATTAATTTAAGTACTAGGCAAAATGGCCTCCTCAGTTGTTCTTATTCCCTTAGCTCGTCTCCACATGAGAATACTGCAGTGGTTACTTGTGGCACAGTGGTCAGTTCTACAACTACCAATGACACCCAATCATTATAATAAACCCATGCAAAAAGTATCTTCAGTGGTGGAGTCACTCTCATCTTGTATCTCAGAGCCGTCACTTTATTCCTTCCCAACCCCAAGCCAAAGTGATCATGGATGCTTCCTAGATTGGGGGGGGGGCATTATCTAGGGAATAGCTTCCCAGATAGGAGGGGTTATCTAGGGAATACAGTTCAAGGCATCTTACATAAACATGAGGGCCATTTGCACATAAACGTCCAGGAGATGCGGGCTGTGCTTTTAGCAGTGCAAGCATTTTAAGACAGTCTTCCTCTGGGAATGATAGCAGTCCATTCAGACAATTTGTCTGTGTTCTGGTACATAAGCAAGGGGGGAACCAAATCTCACCCCCTTTGTGGGGAAGCCCTAAGGGTTTCGCAATGGGTTACATCTTCCAGTTGCTTTCTGATAGCAATGTATATCCCAGGGAGATTCAACATAATAGCAGTCAAAATTGAGCAGAGCTATGCCATTGCCACGCGAGTGGTCCCTTAATCAAAAAACTGAGGAAGAGATTTTCCGAAAATGGGGCCAGCCTTGCTGTGACCTTTTTGCTTCACCCACCAGTGCCAAATGCAGCAACTGCTTTTCCTGATCCCTCTTCCGGGGGAGTCCCCAAGGAGTGTAATTGTTCATGATTGGCCTCCATGACTCCTTTATGCCTGTCCACCAATTCCTCTAATTCCCCAACTATAACAGAAAGCAAGTTTGTTGAAGATGACAGTGATCCTAATTGCCCCCCTATTGACCTCGTCAAATCTGGTTCCCCTGTCTTTGGCCTCATATTCAGGATGAACCATGGATTCTGGACCACATTCCTCATCTTCTGACTTCACCCATCAGGAGTGGTTCATCCCAATCCAAACAACCTCAAACTGAGAGCTTGGCTGCTCCAATTCTCCTGATAGCCAGGTTTCCTTCCCTCTACTGTAAGGTGCATTTTAATTTCTTCACATAAGTCATCCACATGAAAACTGTACAAGGGAAAATGGAAAAAGTTTGTTTTATGTGCTAATTCTAATCAGACTGATCCCTTTACTTCTCCCCTACATTTTATATTAGACTTCTTGGCTAAACTTTTCAATGAAGGTGCTGTTGCAGCTACTATTAGAATTCAATTGGCAGCACTTTCAAACTTTCATATAAGTGAAAATGACTGTGGAATTATGTCAAATAGCCTTTGTAAAGTCTTTTTGAAAGGAACTACAGTTCAAAGGTCTCCATACAAAGACCCATCTCCACCTTGGGAATTGAATTTTGTACTGTCACATATTATCTATTCTCCCTTTGAACCTTCTGCTAGCTGTGACTTAAAATTTCTTTCTAGGAAAGATGCTCCTTTTAGCAGCTATCGCCTCAGCAAGGAGAGTTTCAGAATTACAAGCTTTATCTGTCAAACCACCATACTTGATTTGAACCCCTAACATCCTCTAATACTATTAGATCTACTTCACACATTACACTATTCTAACACCCCATTCATTCTTGCTACATTCTTGAAAGACCTTGGTATTGATTGAAATCCTTCCTTCACCTAAAATGATGTCAAGCTGTAAAGAAAAAAAATGTTTGCTCTAAAAGTTGGCTAAACACTTGCTGTCAGTTTAGGGGATCCAGTATGTGTCACAATGGTACGACAACTATTTTTGCTTCACCAGTGAGAACTTGGTCACAATCCATGTTTTCTGCATAATGTAGGAGGCTGCTGCTGCCCCTGTTGAGCCTTTATTTAGGAAATGATAAACCTCCTAACCTAATTTCCAAAACAAATTAATCATTGGATCAGGTAGCTCTACTTAATGACAGAAGTCTAAACAACAAACTGCCAGACCTTGAGGCCCTCCTGCATTTGGAGCACATCCATGTATTTGTTACTGAAACCTGTTTTGTGTCCTTTACGTTCTCAGTACTTTGGTATTGTGCATATCACTCATTTAGATCAGATGGAAACTGTGGTAGAGTATCCGTATTTGTAAGAGATCACATTGCCTTAAGACAGATACCCAAGAGTTCCACAAGTGGAGCTTATTGAGATCCAAATCAAGCTAAGTAGGATTAGCTCTCAGCTCACAGTGTGCTAAAGCAACCTTTATATTTCTAGAAATTCACCCAACCTTCCTAAATTCTCTGAATGAACTCCAATCAAGCAGGAACACTGTTATCCTAGGGAGATATAACCCCAACATAGGATGTGTTAAAAAAATTTAGATTTTATAAATGAAAACTCTATGGACCAGATTTTTAAGGATTCCTACCAGAGAATGGCTGATGGTATGACAGCCAAGATCCCTCCAGAATGCCCTAAGGATCCATACTGACCCTGACATCAAACTTGGTAGTAATCCATGCGATGATTGGACAGCTGCCAGGATGTTGGCAGGAGAGAAGTACGCACAAAATGTTACAGTGCCCATGTAGTAGCATTGTGGAGCAGTATTTCAGTGGACAACCTAGCATGCAGTTTAAGAACGTCTGCTTACTCAAATACAGTGATCAGTAAGTGAGCCTTTTTAATGACAAGTATGTGCCATATTCATATTTGTTTATTTGGCTTACGTAAAGTATATATGGTACTTCATGGTATCAACTAAAAGTTTGTATAATATTGCAAAAGTTTTCACTGATAACTGCTGCCTGGGCATGCACACAGTTGCAAACAGTTCTTGTTTACACTTTCTATTCAGTCATCTTTGCTTTTCTACATTTTTTTATCAAAGTTAAACTCTGCTGAAGGCCCCAGGTACAAGCCCTAATTTTCATTTTATTTACAGTGTGTATTTAGAAGGTGGCTTTGTCTCACTGGTGTTATGCTTGCTGCAGTTTTCTTAAACAGATGGCCAATCTCTGTACTATCTTGGCAAAAGGAAAGGTTGTTCAAGAGCTGTTATAAGGTCTTTTCAGATTTTTGGACAGTTGTGACCATCACTTAATTGTGACATCTAATATTAGAATATGCCTCAGCTGCATGTATTTACTATAGGTATACATTTTAATTCTTTATGTAGTAGTCTCACTCTGAGTATCCAGAGGCTACTGTTTGTCTTATAAATTGGTCTCTGCACAACTTGAGTTATTGAATCTCAGAATAACATTGAAAATGTTACACTGTAGTCTTTGGATAACAGCAGTGCATGGTTCACTGATGTGTACGAGCGTGTGAGGAATGAAGTTCTTTGAAAAGCCCTAGCTTAGTGGATATTCACTTTCTGTCCCCAGAAGGGTGTTATTTCATGAATGATCTTTCAGGGTGTATAAAGATATGTATCTTTGTTGAAATACATTAATTTTAGTATTGTTCTGCATATGTCCAGTATGATCTCTCGTTCTGTTTTTTATTAATTTATTTATTTTTGTTCCTCATTTGTGTTGTACTACCACAGAAGCTTGGATCTGTAATTTTAGTACATGTTTTGTAGTGCAAAGGAATGCACCATAATGTATGGTAAGTATATAACAGAAAGTTTTTGTTCTGCACTGCCTGCATCATATAGTTTGATGTTATGTTGTCCCCATCTCACCTTTGTTCTTGCTGGTTGGGTTCGGAGCCGATCCTCTGCTCTGACTTGGCCATTTTACTATAGCTCGAGAGCTTATACTGGCTCGAGGCTAACCCCTATCCCAACATGCCTAGCGGTAGCTACCCAGATCTCGTTTGCTGCTTGCAGCGTCGGGATTGCGACTACTGGCTCAGGCTAAGTACTTAGTTTTTTGTATATTGCTATCTTTCTTTTTTAGGGTTATTTGCAGTTAATTACCTTTGTGGTGTCTGTTTTAGTCCTTGTTTAAACAAAACAACCTCCTGACATTCCTCAGCTGTTTTTTTTCTTGGCCATTGTTTTCTAAGGCCTTGCTTCCCCCTTGATTCCGTTTAACTTAGAGGGTTCATCTCTTCTTTCCCTCTTTCTGTTGGAGTAGCCATTTAAGTTAGAGGATCTACTTTTGGGGGAGTCACTGTTTTACTTAGAGGCTCTCCCCTTCTTCCTTTTCCAGTTAAAAAAAAATATCCTTGTTTGTAGTAGTGTTGTAGTTCTGTTTTTGCTAATGGTTACAGCCTTGTTTTTTTTGCTGTTTGTTTTCTGGTATCCAGCATGTCTAAAGAGTCGAAACTCCTCTGGCTTTAAGAAGTGCGACTCATGTTGCCAAAAAATGTCCCTTACGGACAGGCACAGAGTTGTGTTTACTGTTTAGGGGCTGTTCACCTGCAGGACTCGTGCTCTGTCAGTCACACTTTCAGTTCCAGAGTCCTGCAGGAGAGAAGAAAATGATTTTGCATGGCCTTCTGAAGAACTCTCAGAATCCTTTGTCTCTGGTTCCTCAGTCAGCTAAACAGTCTGAAAAATGCCCTAAACCATCCTCATTGTTTCTGATTTTGGAACATCCTAAGTCTACTGTGAAATCTTCATCTCTGTTCCCAGTGTTGGCTCTGACAAAGCCATGTCTCTGGCGGCTCCATCAGTATCTTCGGAGTCAGTCTGGGCCCAAAAAAGAACCAGGTCCCCCTTTGTGGAGCCGGTGTACTCTGCTCCACTGTCTCCTTTGTTGCAATCTGGGGCAGGCAGTCACCAGTCCTCCTCTTACTCCTCTTGGTCCTCCAGGCTTTCAGATCATGATGTGGAAAGAGTGGTCAATAGGCTCCTCAAATCACAGGCACTTGCCAAATTGCTATTGAGCCCAGTCCATAAGGAATTGGCTCCTTTGACCGATCCAGCTTCAGTATGGGTTCCTCCGACTCTCTTGAGCGCGGAGCCGGAGTGCATGGATGTTTTGGTGGTGGAACTATCGGCTCCAGTTACTTCATCGGTTCCGACTCCTGCTCTGATCTCCTCGATGTTTCATTCCATCGAGGGAAATTTGCGGCAAAGCTCTCTCGGCTCAGAGGGGGAAGTGGCATCAGACCCTTGTTCCGACCCTGCTCTCCCTCTTGGAGCTTCGGTGCAGGTGAGCTTAGATCCCACATCAGCCTCTGAGCCATCACTCTTGGTTCACAGGAGATCACTGGGTTCTTCGGAGCTGGAGGCTGTTTCGGCTCGGGAATGTGGTGCATTCGAGGTGATGAGCGTGCTGTCTCCTTAGACCACTCCATCCTCTGCTCCAGTGGCTCCTTCCTCAGTGCCTGTGCCTGTCTTTGCCCCTCCTCCTTCCTCCAAGCGTAGAGAACCTATGCCCCAAGATGCCCCATTGGGTGACCCCACTTCTTCAGAAACCTCCCCTGAACATTCAGAGGAGGTCCCGCAGAAGAAAAAAATGTAAGAAGAAATGTATGATGAAGCATTTGGACTCCCCTGAGTTCATCACTTCAGACACATGGTCCCCCTCTGAGGAGGTCTCCTTTTCGGACATCTTGGAAATCCTTAAACAGAGAGGTGGCTGGAAGTCCCTAGCCCCTTCTGAGGATGAGTCTATCTACCTGGACACATTTGGTTCCTGACCCTCCACCTCTTGGGTGTCTCCGCCTTTTGACCCACTTTTGTGTGTAGTGAGTCGGAAGGCGTGGAGCACTCCAGAGACCATGGAACCGGTTCCACAGAGACCAAATAAATTTGTAACTGCACCCGAAGACAAATCCTTCCTTTTCAAAGGGGTTCCTGTTGATGCTGTGGTGGTGGCAGCAGCCACTAAGAAGGAACTTGTGGAAACTTCATCTGCTGAACAAGGAGTCCCTGTACGATGGACAGATATGGGAAGCATATGTTCTCTTCAGTGACCTTTACTCTCAGGTTGCTGAATTATTTGTCACACTTCACACGACTTCAGAGGGATCTCCTAAAGGAGTTGGGAGATACTCTGCAGGATCATACAGCTGAGGGAGTTATGAACAGGGCGGCTTCCCAGCTTGCGACCTTGACTTCAGTGGTCAACTCCTCCATGAGGCTCATTTCTTATGCGGCAGTTGGAGCAAGTAGGGCAGCAGGTAATGGAGCTGAATTGTGGAGATGCTCCTGGATGTGCCTTTGTCAATTTGTGGAACCTTTCAAGTCCTCCTTTACCAATACCCTGTTTGATGGCTCATCCTTGTTTGGGCCTCAGGTAAGAGAGACTCTTACCAGGTCTGAAAAGGATGGCAGGACTCTCTCTGCTGTAGGAGTCCTTTTTCCACTCCATCTAGACCCTACCCTAAAGGTCAGAAGAGTGGGAAAATGTGGTTTCGAAAATCCCAAGGAGCTTCACCTGAGACACATGGAGAATTATCCCCAAGGGGCAGAGGGGGAAACAATAATGGAAGATGACGGCCTCGCAGTGTGGGGGGGGGGTCCGCAACAGCAGGGCAAAAGAGATACATTCTCTTCTAGGCCCTTCCAGCACTCCTGAAGGGAGGCCTGACTTGTCCGCCTCTGGAGGTCGGGGGCAGACTACCCAACAGCCTGGCAAACTATTATGAAAGATGCATGGGTACTGTCAATAATATCTAGGGGTTACAAAATTCCCTTTTCCCAGTTACCCCCCCCCCCCAGAACAAAACGTTCAATCCCAGATGTTCCATCCAGTCTTTGGGACCAAGAAATCCTAGAAGTACAAAGTCTGCTAGAAAAAAGAGCCATCCTAGAAGTCCTTGCAGACCAAATTGAATCTGGAACTTACTCAAGGTTCTTGGTTCCAAAAAAGATGCAACTGGAGACCCATTTTGGATCTCAGCAAGCTAAACAAATCAGTAAAAAAGTGAAGTTCCAGATGGTAACACTGCAATTCATTCTCCTCTTTTTGGGTCAGGACAATTGGATGTGTTCCATCGATCTCCAGGATGCGTACTACCACATAAAAATGGACAGGCAATCCAGGAGATTCCTGCGCTTCCAGCTGGGAACCAGTCATTCTCCGTTCAGAACTCTGCCCTTTGGTCTCACCACAGCCCCCAGGGTGTTCACCAAATGTATGGCAGTGGTCACTGCTCACCTGAGATGTCTAAGATTCCAGGTGTTTCCATATCTAGACGACTGACTCCTCACTGCTACCACCAAGCATCAACTGATCAAAACATGGGACTCTACACCATTCAAACCTGTTCCTAGCTAGGCATCACCATAAACTATGAAAAGTCTGCCTTGTTGCCTTGTCAGTCTATTACCTTTACAGGGGCAGACCTAGATACAAGAGGCATGATAGCAAAGCTGCCTCAAGACAGGGTGTCAACCATTCATCAACAAGTTTCATTCCTCATGAAAAAGACGAGAGTTCAGGCAAGAGAGGTATTGAAGGTCTTGGGCTAAATGGCTGCAGCAATTACTCACTTCCACGTGAGAATTCTGCAGTGGCTTCTTTCCACTCAGTGGTCTTTCCAGGATTTTTACCAGTGTCACACATGATCTCGATCACGGAATCCTGCAAAAAGGACTTGGTATGGTGGCTTATCTCTCCCCAGGGGACTCTGGGCAAGACCCTTTCTAGACTCCCATCCAGTAGCCACAGTGACCACAGACGCCTCCCAGATAGGGTTGGGGGCATTATCTGGGACAGACTGTCCAAGGAATGTGGCAACCACACGAGTACCACTTGCACATCAATGTTCTAGAGATGAGAGCGGTGCTTCTGGCTTTGCAAGCACTTCAAGACTCTCTACCTACCGGAACTATTGCAATTCAAACAGACAATATGTCAGTGGTATGGTACATCAACAAACAGGGCAGGACCAGATTTTACCCCTTGTGTCGGGAGGCCCTTCGATTATGGCAATGGGCGATGTCTTTCCAACATTTTGTGATTGTGATGGACATTCCTGGGAAATCCAACGTGATAGCGGACAGGCTCAGCAGGGCTATCTTCATGCCACATGAGTGGTCCCTGAAACAAGAAGTTGCAGACTCGATTTTTTGCAAATGGGATCAGCCATGCTGCATTCTTTTTGCCACTCCCCTCAACAACAAATGCAACAGCTACTTTGCCTTAGTCCTCCCAGGGATGCACTTGTTCATGATTGGCCCCCGGGACTACTTTATGCCTTTCCACCTTTTCCTCTGATCCCAAAGGTACTTCAGAAAGCAAAGTTGCTGGGTTGCAAACGCATCCCCATTGCTCCTTACTAGCCTCGTCAGATATGGTTTCTGTTTCTCTGCCATCATCTACAAGTGGAGCCTTGGATACTGGACCCAGTTCCGGACCTCCTGATGTGTCAGTCGGGTGTGCTGCATCCCTTCCTCCAAACTCTCAAGCTGACTGCTTGGTTTCTCTACTTCCAGTCTTAGCCAGGCTCCCCAACATTTCCCCGGCAGTACAGCACATCCTGGTATCATCTCACAAGCCCACTAACAGAAAGATTTACACTAGCAAATGGAAGAGGTTCTCTTATTGGGGAAAGAATAATGATATTGATCCCTCCACTGCTCCTTTTCCCAAGATTCTTGATTTCCTGGCCAAAACATTCGAATGAGGGGCAGCTGTAGCTACCATTAGGGTCCAACTGGCTGCCATCTCTAATTTTCATGTGGGAGAGTTGGGCTCTAACATGTCCCATAAGCTGTGCAAAGCATACATATGAGGTACAACCCTTTTATTACCCCCAGTAAGAGAACCCCCACCCCCTGGGACCTAAACTTTGTTTTAGCCTCTCAGGTTCTTCCATCCTTTGAGCCAGCAGCATCTTGTCCCCTGAAATTTCTGTCTTGGAAAACCCTTTTCTTGATTGCCATCACCTCAGCTAGATGGGTTTCTGAATTACATGCTTTATCTATTCACCTGCTGTATCTCATATTTCACAAAGATAGTCTCTCTCTCAGAACCAATCCCTCCTTCTTGCCAAAGGTGTGTTCAGAGTATAATTTAAATCAGTCCATCGAGCTTCCTGTATTCTTCCCCAGTTATGGCAACAAGGCAGAATATAGACTCCAATTGGATGTTCATAGACAATTACACTTTTATTTACACAGGACCAAGGACTTTAGAAAATCAGATCAGTTATTTGCTGGCAATAAACAATGTTCTCCAGTTTCAAAAGTGACCTATCAAAGTGGCTGTCAGACACAATCAGCTATTCTTATGATTTGCGAAACAAAAAACTTCCAGGGAAAGCCAGAGGACACTCAACCAGGGCCTTATCTACCTCTGTTGCTTTCCAAGCCAAATTGCCTTTAGATTCAATCTGTGCAGCAGCAGCATGGGCAAATCCTCATACCTTTATCTCTCATTACAAAGTGGATGTGGTCTCCCAGAATAGGGCATCCTTTGGTTCCACGGTCCTGAAGAGTTTATTCCGTGAGCCACCCAAGTACCAGGTGCTGGGGACGCGGTCCCAACCAGCAAGAGCGAAGGCAAGATGGGGACAACATAGCATAAAGAAGTCATGTACCTGCAATAACATTCCATGTTTGTTGTCCTTCATCTCGCCTTCCTTCTTGCATCCCCCCCCCCCTCCTTCCTGGAGGATCGAGAGGAATTCCTTCATTGGTTACACTGGCTGAGTTTCCTGTTGACATACCAGGTTAGTTGACTAGGATTTGTTGTTCCTTTTTCCTCCTTAACTTTACATGTGGATCGTCCCTTTATACACAAGTATTTCCTTTTGTGTAAGAGCTTAGTAAAAAATTTACATTTTGCTTTTATGGCCTAGTGTGGGCTAACACAAATGAGATCTGGGTAGCTACCGCTAGGCATGTTGAGATAGGGGTTAGCCTCGAGCCAGTATAAGCTCTCGAGGTATAGAAAAACAGCCGAGTTGGAGCCGAGCATCAGCTCTGAACCCAACCAGCAAGAAGGAAGGCAAAATGAAGGACAACAAACATGGAACGTTATGGTAGGTACATAACTTCTTTTTTTTTGCAGCATTGTCTTTCTAAACAGAAGAGTAATACCCTTTGGATTCTGCTTGCCCAGAAGTCAGGTCATGCATCTATTCACCAGTAGTAATTGTAACAAACGAGTGGTAAGTGTTTACTAAAGAGTACTGGGCAAATAAAGTAAATATTTCCTAAGATATGGGGTATTTTTTTAACTGCAACATAATGTCTACATTATGGCATTGCCTTTATTTAGGCTCCTAAATCCATTCTTTTTGCATTTTTAAACTTCACTCTCAAGGTTAAAGTTTGTATTATCTGGCCATAAGTCAGAGGGTGAATTGCACTGTTCATGCAGTATCACTGTACATTGTTTTCTTGCTTCACTGAGGTGATTATAAAATTTGTCCTGTCCAGGCTTTACAGTATAGAATCTTTGCTGACACCATACCTACCGTAATCCAAAGAGCAAATGGGCCTTGTTGGTCCCCCAGCATGCCTCTTAATTTTGATGAGTAACTGAAAACAAAATAGGGCAGCGGAAAGGTTTATATTTATGTACTTGAAGATATATTGCTCAATTTTAATATGCCTGAGCTACGTTATCCATGTTGCCTAGCTTGTTTGGTTGCTGTAGAAACTGCAGTTGGTGTAAGCCCAATAAATTCATATTCTTTTTCAGCGACATTATCAAACCATAGAAGAGTGAGTCGTAGTTTGATCTTGATGTGTGCAAACAACTTTAATGAAAAAAACAAAAGTTGCAGCATTCTTGAAGTAAAAGTAATAAAGGGGGGGATATAAGGTGTTGCTCACACTTCAAAAACATCTCTTCTCTGTTTGCATGACAGTAATGTTTCCCTAAATACTGTTAGTGACCATTTATGTACCCAAGGAAACAATTTTGTTCTGTCATGCACAAGATGATGATTTTCAGTGAATAGGACGTTGAGAAGAGTATGATGGATTTAGTACGAGTGAAGAGATTGTATTATAGAAGTTGGGTGGGTTCTTAGGAAAAGAAAGTAGAGCACGGATGAAAGCAAGCACTGTTATTGATTTATAGGCAATGTTTATCTATCAGTAAGTACTAGGCTGCGTATCTTTGTGGGCCATTTTAAGCCTAGTCAAGTTCCCCTTAGAGGTGAGAATCAAACCTTAACCATTATGCCAACTTATTTTGCTTGTTACTGTTGTTGCTAATATTTCATAGGAAATGTATGTAGTATATGCTGTCGTTACTTATTTTTAGTTGTCTGTTTAAGGCAGTCTTGTATTTTTTTCAGAGACAGCATTAGAAGAATTAGCTGTGCATTAACCTTGGAGAGGAATGAAACATTGCGGAAATCTACAAGGCTATTCAACCTTGTCAGAAATGCAAAGGACTCTGTAAGTTTTGTGCTGTTCCAGTACACTGTGAATGTGCCAATCCCCTATATTTTCTGTTTAATAAAAATTATTTTGTTTATTACTGAAATTTTTCATAGCAGATTGGTAATTTTCATACAGTGTTTCATAGCAGTGATCCTGTTTTAGGATTAGCAGCCATATAGACAATAATACTTAGGAGCATTTTGAGGTACATAATAGCACTGTGACATTGACATTCATTTTTGCATTGTTACAAAAACTGACTCAGGTTTTGCGTTTTGCTAAAAGACCAACAGATGAGAGACACCATCACAGAAGTGCCACAAGGAAATGAAATGCAACTATTATGTTAATAGAGGGGGAGAAAAGTCAGGAATGCGTTCATAAAGTTCATATAAGTATAATAGAACTAGGTGAGATTCAACAAATGGTGCTACAGCAGCAACCAGCTACAAGATGTCTTACATGGTGCTGCAACAGCAGCTACAGGCTGTCTTTACCAGCCCATATTCCTAGTGGCTTGTGCCACCTGGTCAATGAAGAAGGGGTGATTTAGGTAACGCAGCATGATGAAACTGAGCTTTCAAAGGGACGGTGTGATTTAGTGGTTGAGCATCAGACTCCCAAATATAAGCACATGAGCTTGACTGCAGGCCAAGACTGTTCATTCTTTCAGCCAAATTTGCCAATGACTGCAAACTGGGCACTGTTATCTGGTCATCCACGGATCAATACAGCTACAAGGTCTGAAATTTATACATATACTTTGTTTCAAAAATGGTCTCAAAACTAATTGGAAAAAAATGGAGCATAGTAGTGTTTGGCAGAAAAGTTGCTCCCTCCTCATGTTATAAATGATACTCTTAAGACAAGTATGGTCATAAGACACCTAGGTACTTGTGTGGATAAGTTTCAATCATGTTTCTGCCATAACCAGGAAAATCTTCTATCTGGCCCAATTAATTTCCAAGGTAATATCTTCAAGAGAGAAAAAAAATCAGTCCACTATTGTACTCTCCCTTATCAGATCCATCATTAATTGCAGTGCCCCTATGGTATGTACATATCCAAGCATATCACTCAGTTGGAGGGACCCCAAAGATTTCTAACCAACAAAATTAAAGGTCTTAAGTCCTCCAACTACCTTTCCAGTTTAACATGACTATCCTTATACTCAGTAGCCCACAGGCTGCTGAGAGATGACCTGTGTCTTGCTTTTCAGATCAAGAAATACACACTTTTATTGGACTTCCTGTTTTTTCACAAAACCAGTGGTTATACAACCATATGCTCTAAGGACCCAAGTGTACACCAACAAATTAACAAGACTTGCTGGAGGGATTGGTTCCTTACCCAACATATTTGTAAGCTATGAAGTTACCACTACAGTTCAAACTATTACCTTTAAGGGTAGTCTTGATTGGATGGGTAGACATAAATTTGCACCAGGGTTATCATTTATGGTCATCCTGTATCAAATATGGTCCTGACAGATTTTTGCAGATGAGCACTATTACATGCTTGAAAAAAAGTGGCAAGAATTTTTAAGTTTGTCTGCTTTAATGGTGGATATGGCTAGGTATCTTATGGTCACTGAGATTGCTTCCCTAGTATGTTCCTAACATGGATTGGTATAGGCAGCTTCATGCCTGTTAAACTTGTAATGGTGTAAGAAATATTGTTCTGAATGGGAAAGTATTTTGCTTTGTGTCTTTGTATTTTACTTTGCATTCTCTAAATGGAAAAGTATTTACTTTGCATCTTTACAGTATGATCATATCTGTGTACTTCAAATTCACATAATCCAAAACCCCTGCCGTATGTTAATCTATATATATTTTCTGTATTAACTTTCTATTTTTTTCTGTGGAATATTTCAATATTTTGGAGCTTTTCTCCCTCGGCCTCAACTGAAAATGGGTTTCTCACCCAGTGGACTTTCCCGGTCAACAAATGTCAATAAATACATTTTCCTAAAAAGGATTGCAGGGAGATGTATTTACCATATATGCTTGTGATTCAAGAGATCATACATATAACGTGGGAGAGATGAAGCGAAATGCATCTGTAAGATATTTACACTTGTTAACTAAGAGAATGGCAGTGGTCATTAATAAAATGCCAAAAAACAATATTTACAAAGACTGAAACAGGCGTCACTAACCTCAGGATCAGTAAGGATAAGAACAGCCATCTTAAGTACAGCCTAGGTAAACAAAAAAAAAAATCAAATGTACATTTCACTGTAAAAAAAATGCAAATATTAAAAAAATAAGAAGATGTTTGAAAGAAAAGCATGCTACCCTTTTTCTTTTCATTTAAAAAAAAATCTGAAAACCACACTGGCTCCATTTGCATTATCTGTCTGAGATAATATGCAGTGCAGCAAAGGTGTTGAGAGGGAAAGGGCTACAATACACTGAGATAAAAAGAGGTACATGACAAACCAAAATGTTTCCATGCTGCTAAGCATTCCTAATACTTTCCAGCCTTAGTCTTTTGAGTTACCAAAGATGTACTCATTCTTGTCGGATTAAATTCTCCTTCACCATACTACACTGTAAATTGGCATGACTGAGTCCTTAAGGACAAATTAAAAGGGAGGCATTGATGTAAGAATGCTAGATATAGTATCAAATGGTTTATGATTTGTAATTTGTTAAATATTTTCCAAAGATATACATATGAATATTTGCATGCCCGACAATGACTACAGCTTTTTTTTTAGTGCAACTGTATGTCACTTCAGCATCTGCGATCTTGCACTTGGACTGTGACATTTTGATTTCTTTCCTGTGGCTGCCTTTTGCCTTCAGATTGCAACAAATTTTACAGAGGCTGTCTTATCTAATGTACTAATCATAAAAACGTATCTAATCTACTGTAGACCTACTTGTTTCAAAATGGCATTGTGTCTGAGCTCATCCCCTTCCTCAGCACTGTCATGCTTTTTGTTTTCTTTTTCAAATAAATGGAGCAACTTTCCTTGTCAACTCTTTTAGTGACTTAGAACTGTATGTAGTCACAAAATATGGCTAACCCTTTATACATTAACTAGAGGTGCTATGTTATGGTTTGGTTTCACATGCCATTCTTGCAAAATATAAATGAACAAACTCAACAGTTATGCTTATCCAAGTCACATTTCTCCTTATTTAGGACAGGACCATTTTTTTTCACTCTTGTTTTGAGATTCATTGTGTTCCTTTTCATATTTGCTATACTCTGTCTTCACCAAAGTTGTTTGCATTCTTGATAATCTGTATTACTTGTTTTTTCACATGCTAAGGGATTTTGACAACATAACTCACCTAAAATGTCAGTTTCTTGCCTCAAGTCTGTGTGGGTAGAGAAGGTTGCATTGATTTGTACTGCAATGGCAACATTCAAGTTTGATACACAGACCTGACCTGAAGGCTAACTGACAAAACACTTTTGCAGTACTGATCTCTGAGATGATGCCATCCACTAAAGCCACTAGATGTGTTTCCCTCTGAATAGTTTTACTGGAGTCTATTATATCAATATAAATCCTGACTTCACCTGGATATTATCAGTTTATGTGGTATTAATGTGGGGCAAGCTTTGTTGTGGGGTCTGATGCTTCAGTAACGTCCATTTGCTAGTGATTATGTATTTCCTTTTCAACCTTTTTGGTCAAATGGAAATTACTCTTTAATTTCTCCAAGTCTTTTGGGTTTTTAATACCATAATGGGAATGGACCCCATTCCTAAGTCAAAGTATGATTAAAGTTCATGAAATTAGTGTTGTTCCAATCTTTGATGTTAGCCAGAAGTGATCTTCGCAGCACCAGCAATGTGCCCAGTAATGGGTCCTGCAATTCGTATGGCACAATGTGTATTGGTAACATCCAAGTACGATTGTAAATTTTTTTTTTTTTTTTAATAAGACCCGTTGCTCCTACTATTATTGGAACTGTCTGGGTATCCTCCTTCCACACTGCACTTGTTTCTGCCTGCAAATCCTGGTATTTTGACTTTGTCTCTTTGTACATGACATGCTATAGTCACTATATAGCAATTTCCATCATCAAGGCTGCCTTTTTCTTTTCATGGACTACTCTATCTGGTTTTCCCATGCCTATTTTTTGAACTGTTGGTAAAGGCTGAGCCCATGAAATATAAACTTCATGATTTTCCATGATGCTTTGTGGCTCGTGTTTCCTGTCTTTTTCAGTTGCTTCAGTATTACAATGTTTGCACAATCCTCATTGCAACAATCTGCCACATTATTATGCCTTTCAGTATACAGTTCTACCATTAATATATCAGCCAGAAACAAGAAGTGCAAATGTTTTCAATTCTGTTTTACAAAACCTGCATTTGTCTGTTCTCCCTTATGTTCAGTGGACTTTGTAAATTAATGTGTACGTAGTCCACTATCTTGGGCCACTAGTCTTAACCTCTCATCTTTTGATTTAAATTCACCTCCTCTTAACCATTCCTGCATTCAATCCTGGTCAACATGAGGTTGTTTATGCATTTTCTACATTTCTTGCCTTCTCATCTGAACCTTCACCTTATAGTTTTTATTTTGTTTTATGGCGCATTCAGTTGGTGCTTAATTTTTATCTACTTCCTGTTTGATTTCCAATCTCACTTGTCTTCTGCTAAACTAAGTAGAGAAGTCATCTTAGACTTATTCTCCTCATGTATGAAAACTTTCAGTATGTTTGGATCTTGTGAGGTCAGCAGATATGTATGCAGTCCCACGATTACAGATCTATAAATGTAATCAATTTTGAGGAGGCCCATACCTCCTTCAGAACAGGGAATATATAATCTTGTTATGCACTAATTTTTATAAATCATTTGATGAGCATGAAGAATCCTCCTTGTTTTCTCTTCCAGTCTATCCAACACCTTTTGGGGCAAGTCAACAAGTCAATCATTCCAAAACTGTAAGTTAGGACAGGAAGAACAAACTGGTTAATAGAATGGACTTTGTTCCTAGATGTCATTGCTATTTTCAATATTAATTTAAGTCATCTGAATTATTCCTTACTAAGTTTTATTCATATTTTTTCATGTTTTATTGTTGATCCTTTTTCAATTCCCAAATATATAAACTCCCTCTTGCTCAGTTTCTTTTATACCACATTCTTGTCCCAAATGAATGATGTGAATTTGTTCTATCTCGCCTTCATTCTTACTGATGGGACTCGGAGCTGATCCTCGGCTCCGACTCAGGCAAATGCAAAAATTTGAGGTCTTCAACCAGCTCGTAGCCTACTCCCTATCCCATGATGTACTTAGTGCTTCCCTCAGATATCATTTGCCACTGCAACAGATCGGGTGTTTCACCAGCTCTGGCCAGTGAAATATAAGTATTTCAATAATTATTACTTCTTATTGAAATGTTTTTTTCTTTATATAGCAGTTGCTTAGTTTAGTTAGAGTTATCCATAGTGCTTGTGCACTTTTTTGTTAGTAAATGCCTTCTCTCCCTTGCGGCCGTTTTTTGAATTAGACTTCGTTTAACTCCCTTTCACTAGTGTGCTGATTTTTGTTATTAGTGTTTGATAGCTTCAAGATAGGCTTATTCCTTTCTTTTTCTTAAGCTTGTTTTTTTAGGGCACCTGATATAAAACTGTGCTTGTGTGTGAATTCTGCTTGCAAATTGTAGACTTCTCAGCAAGAAAAATCTAAGTCTGGGTTTAAAAAATGTCCTAAATGAGGGCAGAAGATGTCCATCATGTATGGACACTGAGTGTGTATATTTTTTGGGTGAGGTTCACCTTCAAGGGGACTGCTCAATATGCCACTCTTTCAGTACTAGGGTGTTACATGAGCGGAAGAGTAAATTGGTTGCTAGAGGTCTGGTAAAGTCCTCTTTTCAGGAGTCGTTAGATAAGGACGATACCCAGAACAAACAACCTAAATCTTCAAAGACTACTACTTTTGGGTCAGAGCCGAAGAGAAGCTCATTGACTGCTAAAGTCAAAGACAAATCATCTATCTCGGCACTACAAATATTTGGAGCTGACGGTTGTGCTTGTTGGTAGGAGCCGGTCCCCAGTTTTGGAGCCAGTATCTTCTACCCTTAAGTCGCCCATTCTTCAATCGGAAGCTTCTTCTGTAGCTTCTTCTCGATCCTCAAGACTTTCTGACATGGATGTGGATCGTGTGGTGCAGAGGCTTCTGCAGACACTTGCATTGGCCAAACTTTTGTCAGGGCTGATCCTTAGGGCCTCAGAAATGACCAGGACCCAGCCTGCTACTTCTGTTCCTCCTCCGATCCGACTCAAGGCTTTGGAGCCAGAGTGCTCGGAGCTGATGATTGTTGACCCATCGAGGCTGGCTCCTGTTCCAGGTCTGTTGGTTCTGACTACTCAGACTTCTTCGGTGCCGACCGTGGAGTTTAGGGGCTGACACTCGCCGGTCGGGTCCAGGGGGGATAGTTGAACCGACCTTTCTGTTCCGACTTTGCCTCTCGGTGCTTTGGCATAGGTGAGTTCGGCACCTTCCTCTCTGGCTCTGAGCCCACCAATTCAGTGCCAGGAAATCACCTGCTTCTTCAGATCCAGGGCTTCCTTCACATCGGAGCCAGGGGGCTTTCGATGCCTTGAGGAGAGTGTTGTCCCATCTGGCATCCACATCATCAGAACCAGCAACCTCCTCCCCTAAAGCACCTGTGTCTACCTCTGCTTCACTGGTTCCACAAAAGTGTAGAGACCCAGAGCCTCAGGATGCCGCATTGGGCAAGCCCTGCTCTTCCGAGACCTCACTAGAAGCACCCACTGAGGAGGTTCCCAGGAAGAGACTTTGCAAGAGGAAGCATTTGGACTCCCCACAGGAATCCCTCACTTCAGACACTGACTTAGAGGAGTCAGAAGGGTCCCCATGGTCCCTCTTTGAGGGTATCTCTTTCAGAGATATCTTGGAAATTCTTAAACAGAGGGGTGGCTGGCAGCCCATCAACCCTACTGATGATGAGTCAGTCCACCTGAAGGCTTTCGGGTCTCAGCCTTCCGCCGCTTAGGTGTCTCCGCCTTTCGATGAGCTAATGGAAGCGGTTTGTCAAAAGGTGTGGGAGTCCCCAGATACCATGGAACCTGTCCCTTGGAGGCCTAATAAGTTTATTACCTTGCCCCAGGACAAGGCTTCTCTAACAAAAGGGGTTCTCATTGATGCCATGGTGGTGGTGGCAGCCACCAAGAAAGAGTTGTCCGAAACTTCGTCTTGCCGTCCACCTAATAAAGATTCTAGGATTATGGGCAGATATGGAAAGCGCATGTTTACTTCAGTGACTTTTGCTCTTAAGTCTCTGAATTATCTGACACATTTTATTAGATTGCAGAGAAATCTCCTAAAAGAGCTAAGAGATGCTCTACAGGGTTCAGTAGATCCGGGGGTCTCAGAGAAAATATCCTCACAGCTCTCTACCCTCAATTCCCTAACAAACTCTCCCATGTATCTGCTTTCGTACGCAGCTGATGGAGCAAGCAGAGCAGCGGGTACAGGAATTGCCCTTAGGAGACATTCCTGGAGGCACTTATGTCCCTTTGCAGAGGCCTTTAAGTCATCCTTTATTAACACCCCTTTCGATGGATCATCCCTCTTTGGTCCCAAAGTGAAAGAAACACTTACCAGGAGTGAACAAGACAGAAAGACTCTGTCTGCCATCTGAGTCCATTTTTCCACACCTGCCAGACCTTACCCCCAAAGGTCAGAAAGGAGGAAAGATGTGGTTCTGTAACACTCAAGGAACCTTTCAGGACATTTGTGGTGAACCCCCTCTCCAGATGTAGTGGAGGGAGTAATAATGGAGGATGCCATCCACGAGGCAGGGGGGGGGGGTCTGCAGAACTAGGGTGACAAGATCAGTTCTTTGGGAAACCTTATCAGTGCTCCTGAGAGGAGGCCCTCCTGTCCATCTTTGGAGGCATTCAGGGGATGCTTATCTTTGTGACCATATGCCTGGCTAAAAATAAAGGACACTTGGGTTACAAAGCATCATATCCAGAAGTTACTCTGTTCCCTTTTCCACCCCACCTCCCTCAATAAGAAAAATCCCAGATGTTCCACCCAGTCACAGGGAACAAGCAATCATAGAGATTCAAAGGTTGCTGAAAGAGAGTCATCCGATCAGTCCCAGCAGACCAGATAGGATCCGGGACTTACTCGAGGTTCTTTTTAGTTCCAAAGAAAACAGGGGACTGGAGGCCCATACTGAATCTCAGCAGACTGAACAAATCAGTGAAAATGGCAAAGTTCTGGATGGTCACGTTTCAGTCGATACTGACATTTTTAGGGAAAGATAATTGGATGTGCTCGATAGATCTCCAGGATGTGTACTACCGCATAAAAATGACCAGACCATCCAGAAATCATCTGCGCTTTCAGCTGGGGCCAGTCATTACCAGTTTCTAGCTCTGCCCTTTGGTCTCACTACAGCCCCCAGTGTGTTCACCAAATGCATGGCAGTAGTCACGGCTCATCTGAGGACATTTAGGATTCCAGGTGTTTCCATACCTAGACGACTGCCTCCTTAACGCCATCACCAGGCATCAACTCATTCAAACAAGGGACACCACTATGAATCTATGTAACCAGTTGGGGATTACCATAAATTTATAGAAGTCTGCCTTATTGCCATTGCAGCATACCGTTTTTATAGGAGCAGACTTGGACACCACCACTGTGACCTTAAAACTTCCGTCAGAAAGGGTGTCTACACTTCGACAGCAGGTTTAAACTCTTCTCTCAAAACAAAAAGTCCCAGTGTCTGTGGTCCTCAAATTGTTGGGTAAAATGGCAGCAGCAGTCATTGCAATCCCACTGGGTTAGATGCACATGTGCATACTACAATGACTCCTTTTCACGCAGTGGACCTTTCAAGATCTCCCAATGTCTTATCAGATTATGATCACAAACTCCTGCAAGAAGGACCTTCAGTGGTGGCGAACATCACATTGGGTGACAATAGGCCATCCCTTTATTTTACCTACACCAATTGCCACAGTGACCAGGGATGCTTCACTAATAGGCTGGAGGGGACATCAGGGAAGAACAGCCCAAGGCACATGGAAACTACATGAGGCCAACCTGCACATCACCGTACTAGAGATGAGACCGGTACTTCTAACCTTGCAGCCCTTTCAAGAGAGACTTCCTCTAGGGACTATTGCGATACAGACATATGTCAGTAGTCTGGTACATAAACAAGGAGGGACCATATCTTACACCCTATGTGGAGAGGCCCTGAGGGCATGGCAGTGGGCAACATCCTACCAGCTCTTTCTGATAGCAACACACATCCTGGGGAGGTCCAACGTGATAGCAGACCAACTGAACTGGGCAATTCTATTGTCTCACGAGTGGTCCCTAAAGAAAGAAGTAGGGGTAAGGATATTCTGCAGAAGGGGCCAGGCTTGCTGTGATCTCTTTGAAGCTCCCACAAACACCAAATGCAGCAGCTATTTTGCCCTAATCCCCCCTCCGGGAGATGCCCCAAGGGATGCACTTTTATGCGATTGGCCCCCGGGTCTCCTGTATTCCTTTGCACCTGTACCACTGAAACCCAAAGTTTTACAGAAGGCCAGTGCCCTGGGAAGGACCATCATTTTAATAGCCCCCTACTGGCCTTGTCAGATTTGGTTCCCCTTCCTCCAGTTATCTTTTGGAAGAACCTTGGTTCCTGGACCCAGTTCCAGACCTTCTGATTCATTCATTGGGGGCTCGTCATCCTTCTCTTCAGTCGCTCAAATTGACAGCTTGGCTGCTCCAATTCCAAATATAGCCAGGTTTCAGAATCTTTCTGCTGCAGCTCAGCATATTTTAACATCCTCTCCCAAATCCTCTACTACAAAGTTATATCTTAGTAAATGGAAGAGGTTCTCAATATGAGCGTCCCAAAACAATATTGATCCTTATCTGGCTTCAATATCATCCATTATAGAGATTTTGAGTAAGCACTTCAATGGAAGGGGCAGCTGCAGCAACTATTTGAGTTCAGTTGGCAGCAGTTTCAAACTTTCATCTTGGTGATCAAGGGTCTAATATCATGTCACATTGACTCTCCAAAGCTTTTCTCAAAGGTACCATACATCTAAGACAATCCATTAAATCCCCTGCTACTCCATGGAATCTAAATCTTGTTCTTTCATGGATCATCTTATCCCCATTTGAACCAAACTCCTCTTCTGACCTGAAATCTCTCTCATGGAAAACCATAATAGTAGTAGCCATTACATCTGCTCGGAGGGTTTCAGAGTTACAGGCCTTATCCATTAAACCTCCATATTTGATTTTTCATGATGATAGAGTTTCTCCTCGGACAAATCCCTCATTTTTTCCAAAAGTATGCTCAGACACAAGGCTGTAGAGTTGCATGTATTCTTCCCTAAATATAGCTATAAGATGGAGTATATGCTGCACAGGCTTGATGTCCACAGGCAACTTTGTTTTTTTTTTTTTAGATAGAACCAAGGTTTTTAGAAAATCTGAACAGCTCTTCATTTCCTTCTCAGATTCAAAGAATGGTGCTCTGGTGGTGAAACCCACTTTATCAAAATGGTTATCAGATTGTGTATCCTTTATTTACAGTTCAGTCAATGCGCCATTACAACACAAAATAAAGGCCTACTCAACTAGAGCTGTCTCCACTTCTTCATCCTCTTTGATTAAATTACCAGTAGATACCCATCGGGCAGTAGCTGCTTGGTCAAGGCCGCATACCTTTATCACTCATTACAAAGTAGATAGGGCCTCCAGGGACAGGGCCTCCTTGGGTTCCACTGTCCTGAGGAATATACTCCTGTAAGCCACCTGAGAAAAATGGTGCTCGGGATGCTAACCCATCAGTAAGAATGAAGGTGAGATGGAACAACTTCACATAAAGAAGTTATGTACTCACCATAACGTTCCTTGTGAGTTGTTCATCTCACCTTCATTCTGACATTTCTCCCTTCAAACCCCCTACCAGTTTTCTTGAGGACCGAGAAGTTGAGACAAGTCTTGGTTGTATTTAGTCCTTATCTAGTGTGTCCTTTGATACTACTACTATTGGGAAATTATCTAGCCACCTTAGTTGGCAGCAATCAAGATCTGAGGGAATCACTAGTGCATCATGGGATAGAGAGTAGGCCATGAGCTGGTTGAAGCCGTCGAGCTTTTGCATTTGGCCGTGTCAAAGCTGAGGATTGGCTCTGAACCCCAACTGTAAGAATGAAGGCGAGATGAACAACTCACATGAAACGTTATGGTGAGTACATAACTTCTTTTGTTCTTGGTGCTGCAGCTTTCCTGCTTTAAAGGTTGCTTTTGCACACTTATCAAGACCAGATGACATTCTTATATCATCTGAAAAGGTTTTTAATTACTTGTGGTTGTGCTTTCAGTTCCTCATCTGAACTATACCGTTTCAAATCATCCACAAAAAGATAAGTCTTCACACTTTGTTTTCTGGGAGCCAAATTGTAGCCATGATCTAATCTGTTAAGTAGACAGCTTAATGGTTAAGGGCAAAACAAAAGAGCATATGTGACGGTGTGTGTCACCCTGGAATATCCCTCTTTGAATTTTTATTCCTTGAATAATAATTTGTCCTTTATTATGGCTTAACTGCAAAGTGGTTTGCCACTGTTTCCTGGTCACTGTAATGTAATCTATCAGTGCAGGGCATATTTTATTCATTTTTAAGGACTCTCTTATCCATGAATGTAGGATGCTGCCAAAGGCTTTTTTATAGTCTGTCTATGCCATTATTAGAATCTTCCCCATTTTACAGTTTTCCATTATGTCTTTAACAGCAGATGATCCTTTGCTCCATATGACTTTTTTATTACTCTCTTGTTCTATTGACAGTTTTCTTCTAGATGACAATAAACCATGTACTCATCAATTCCAGTATATAGTTTGTACTTCATCAGAAG
Source organism: Protopterus annectens (assembly GCF_019279795.1). Classification (NCBI taxonomy): domain Eukaryota; kingdom Metazoa; phylum Chordata; order Ceratodontiformes; family Protopteridae; genus Protopterus; species Protopterus annectens. Next base: position 60,720,081 of record NC_056725.1, read on the forward strand.
GCAAGTTATAGGTCTATAATTTTTAGGATAGCTTGCAGGTTCACTGTTAAGTAGGTGCATTGTTTTTCCTATTGTTAACCAAGCTGGTGTCTGTTCAGGGTGGCCATATAGATAGTTCTTACTCATGACTAAATCTTCATGCAGAGAATTTTAATACTTCTAGCCAGAAGTTAGGTACTGCATCTGGGCCTGGGGTTTTCCAGTTGAGCTTTTCTTAACTTTGTTTACATCTCTCTGACTGTTACTTCATTACATTTTATATCCTGTACATTTGAACAACAACTTCTATCCATTTAGAATCATTGTTATGCTCCACAGGATCTTCATAGATATTTCTCCAAAATGTATCAATTTTTTTCTTTTTTGGTGGTATTTCAATTCCTTTTGCCTTGTTTCCCGACTCTCTATAAAACTTTGTGTCATCAATAAATTGCTTATTTTATACTTTTTCCATTATATTTATCTACATATCTTCTAACTTTTTCTGCCTGCGCTGATATTTTTAGTTTATTTGCGATGGTGCATGATAGATCCTGATCTGTTATAATACTGCATGTTGCTTTTATCACATCTATCTTTGAGTATTTTTCTTGATCTGTTCCCTCTTCTATACTCTTCTAACAGTGACAGTTCTTGTCATAATTGCTTTATAGTTTTTCTGTATTCCATACTTCTATGATTACATTCGATTTCTCCCCTTTGCCCTTCCTAACCTGTGTTTTTGTGTTAAGACTTTATATGTTATTAATTTAGCTGTACAGTAATGTATCCTATTTACTTCTGTTATATCACATGAATCTCTATGGACAGTCCTAATTACTGTGTTCATTTGTAAACTTCTAACTTTTTGGTTTTATTGACCTTCTGTAGTCTATTTCTTTCATTGATCTTAATATGTCTGTTCATCTCTGTTAAATCAAGCAACTCTTCTCTTAGATAATTTTCTTCTAAACTGAGTGTACATTCTTTGTTCTGCATTTCTTGTGGGCATTCTATAGAAAGGTCCAGAGCATCTTACTGTACCACGTTTTCTTCAGTTTCATCCTGTCTGTTGAACTTTCCTGTGGGAACTCAGTGGCTTACCACACCACAACAGTGACTGCTGCAGAATTGCCACAGTTTCTTGTTCCTTTCCTTGCTATCTAACTCCAACTGAATGTTTATACTGGTTTCCTGTGGAAGGCTCTAAAGTATCTTCATATGGCAACTGATCACATGCTTCCCTCTGCACTTGTTTCTCCTTAATTTGGGAGTCCATTGCTCTATCCTGCTGTGATGTTACCCGAGTTAAATTTTGTACACTAAATCTTTCACTTCACAGGTAATCCATAACTTCTCCAATACTAATCCTCTTTTCTACTGTTTCTGTTTTTTCTTCTTTGTATTGTGAAATTTTCCATGTCTGGATGCCTTTGCCTGTATTTCCCTTTGAATATCTTTGGGACTGCCTTTTTTCTGTTGATAAATTTGGCTTTCTCCTTTGCATAAATATTATACCATATCAGATTTCTTTCCCATGTCCTATTTCTTTTTTAATACCTTTCAAAAGTCTCTAGATTTTGTTCTTTATATTTTCACACTTCCTCGGTCAGTTCTTTTTTGAAACAGCCTAAGGTTTCTTGGTCCGTATAGTGTTTTTCATGTATCTGTTGTATTAATGAGCACAAATTTGCATTTGACGCTTCTGACAGTTTTATTTACTTCCCTCTAAAGTCTGTCTTTTTTTTTTTTTTCCTTTTTTAATTTCTCTAAGTCTTTTGGGTTTCTAATACCATGATGGATGGTGCAGTGGTGCAGCGGTTGCGTTGTCACATCACAGCAAGAGGTTCTCTGGTTTGATTCTCAGATGAAGTGCCTTCTGTGTGGACTCTGGACGTCCCCCCTACATTCGTATGGGTTTCCTCCAGGTGCTCTGGTTTCCTCCCATGTTACAAAGACATGTATCTGGAGCTTTTCTCCCTAGGCCTTAATTGAAAATTGGCTTAGTTCCAAGTCCGACTTTCCCGGTTAACAAATGTTAAATAAATAAATGACTGGAATGGGACTATTCCTAAGTTAAAGTACAATTAAAGTTCATGAAATTAGTATTTCAATCTTTGATGTTAGCCAGAAGTGCTGTTCACAGCACCTGCAATGTGCCCAGTAATGACTCCTACAATTCGTACGGAGTTACATGTATTACATGTGCATCTTCCCATGAGACTAAGCTGCTGGAGTTTAAATGCAGTTTGACCTGATAGTTATTAAAAATATTAATCCTATTAAACATTCGTATTCACATAACATCTTGTGTCACCTGCTACTGTGTTCATTTTTCTCTGTATTCAATGTTTCTGTCACTCTGGCTTGTAAAACATTTAAATTTGGTTCACACCACCATTCATTTTATTTTGCACTGAAACAGTCTTTTATTTGAATTAGATTGGTTACTCTTCATGTATATATTCTAGTACCAGACTATTTAAGTTCAGAATTTGAACCAGTAGAATAGTCTTTCTCTAATATATTCACTGAGGCAACTGCCTTCTGCCTCTGTCAACTTGGGCTTTTATAATATCTTCTTTGCTTAATCAACAGCCTCATTTTCATGATTTATCATCTGCCCTGTTACCGTGACCATGTGTCACATTCTTTACCTATGCCTTTCTGCTTTGCCTCACTAGCTCCTTATCTTTCTGGCCTGTAGTCTATTTATTGTAGATAATTATTGATCTGATGTCAATTTTCATTCATTCCTCAACCAAGGGTTCAAATCAGACTCTGCCACTTTTTATAGCTCATGGCTACTGGAACTCTTGAGCTCCTCCCTTACTCATAAGGCTGTAGTCCCCTAACATGCTTCAGATCTTATTTGCCACCGTTGCGTACGGACATGGTCACTGTGAGCTCTTGAGCGTTGGTCAGTTAAGTGACTTATTTATATTTTCTGTTTTGTTTTGTGCATATTTCATTCTATATGTCCTCCCTTATCCTACACTATTTGTGTTTTTCTAAACTACTGTTGTTGATATTTACCCTTCCCCTTCCACTCTCTTACAATAGTTAGTATTTTTTTCTCCCTTTCTTTCTTTGTTTTCCATCTCTGCCCCTTGGAGGCTTAGCTTTGGACAGCTTGGCCTGGACTTCTGCCTTGAGTGTAGTGCCTTCAGGTTAGAGGGAGATGATGGTCCTGAAGCATGTCTTCTCTGCTCCATCTGCCACCTCCTCCCTGGAGTGCTCTGCTTTGAGGTGGTGGAGAAGTGTGTTCTCTGCTTCTGGAGGATGGATGGTTTCACCCCCTTGGATCTGCCCTCTAGTTCTTCTGATACTTCTCTGGAACATCCCACCAAAGAAGTCGCTAGGAAGGGAAAGTGCAAGAGGAGGCACTTAGACTCTCCTCAAGAGTTTTTCACTGAAGATACTGATTCTGATTGGGGGGGGGGGTCCACAAATCACCACCTGATGATGTTGCCTTTGGAGACATCCTGGAAATTCTCAAGCAAAGAAGTGGCTGGTCTACAAATAACCCTTCCCAAGCTGACTCTCTATTCTTGGAAGCCTTTGGGTCTGACCCATGTACCTCCTGGCTGACTGCCCACTGACGAGCTTACTGATTTGATCTCTAGGTGGGCATGGAAGGAACCTGAATTTTTTGATATAATCCCCAGGAGACTGGACAGGATACTGGCACTACCAAAAGGCAGAGTTTTGGAGCTTAGGCAGTACCATTAGATGCCATGGTTGTAGTGGAGGCCACTAAGGAAGAACTTGCAGAACAGAGTTAATTTGTCCATACCCCTAACAAGGGCGTCCAGAGCACTGGATAGATTTGGGAAATGTGTGTATGCTTCAGCAACCTTTGCACTCAGGTCACTGAATTATATGGCACACTTCATTAGATTGCATAGGAATTTGATTAAAGAACTCTCCAAATCCCTCTCTGGGCCAGTACTTCCGAGGCACCAAGCTCTGTTGCCTCACAGCTGGCTATCGTACAATCAATCACAAATTCATCCATGAGGCTCATTTCACTTGCAGCTGAAGGTACCTTAAGGGTGGCAGGTTGAGGCATTTCCCATTGGGAGGCATGTCTGGATGCACTTTTGCAATTTTGTGGAGCCCTTCAAGTCCTCCATTGTTAATGCACCCTTTGACAGAAGTTTTCTGTTTGGCCCTTAGGTAAAGGAGAGACACTCCAGGTCTGAGCAAGTTGGTAAGAGTCTGTCTGCAGTAGGCATATGTTTTCTGATCACTCAAAGAACCTTTTTTAGGAATCGGTAAGATGGTTGAAAAATGTGGCTCAATGTCCTTTCCAAGATGCACGTTGAGATAGTTCCCCCAGGAGCAGAGAGGGAACTCTAACTAAAGACGTCACCTGCATGGCAGACAAGGTCTGCAGAACCAGAGCGCTAGAGATTTCTTCTCTGACAGACCCTATCAGCACTCCTGAAAGAAGACCTTATTGTCTACCTCTGGAGTCAGGAGTTCTCTACCCCATAGAGCCTGGCTACACATTCCAAAAGATACACGGGTACAGAGGATTATTTCCAGAGGTTATACAATTTCCTTTCCCTACTCCCTCCTTCAACATTAAACAAAATCCCTGATGTTCCACCAAGTCAAAGGAAAGCAGCAGCTCTAGAAATAAAAAAGCTGCTAGATCAGAGAGTTATCCAAGGGGTCTCCCCAGACCAGATAGTTTATAACTTACTGAAGATTCTTTTTAGTGCCAAACAAAATGGGACTGAAGACCAATTTTGGATCTCCGCAATCTGAACAAATCAGTTCAGTATACAAATGTCCAGATGGTCATGGTTCAGTCAATTTTGCCTTTTCTGCACAAGACCAGCTGGATGTGCTCAGTAGATCTTCAGGATGTGTACTATCACATACAAATGAAAATGAACAGAAGATCCAGGAGATATCTACACATTGTCTGGAAGCCAGTCATTACCAATTGAGAGCACTGCCCTTTGCCCTCACCACAGCCCCCAGGGTGTTCACCAAATGCATGGCAGTAGTAGCAGCTCACTTGAGACTCCAGGTATTACAGGTACTTCTGCACTTGGACGACTGTCTCATAACCACTCAGAGGAGGCATCTTCTGATAAAAACACAAGACTATGTACTCCAGATTTGCTCTCATCTTTGGATTAGCATCAACCACAACAAATCTACAATAGAACCATCTCTGACGTTAAAGTTCAAAGGGGCCTTTTTCAACACAGTGTCAGTGAATGACAGCCTCTGCTTCCATGCTGGGAGTATAAACTATTCAATTTCAAGTCAAAAAGATAATTAAAAATTTTTCTCTATCAGCTCGATTGATTGTACAAGCCTTGAGGTCAATGTCTTCTGTGATAATTCTAGTTCCACTAGCTAGATAATATGAGAATTCTTCAGTGGACCTTAGCAACTCAGTGGTCCATTCTACATCATCCTATGTACACCCAGATCAGAATAACTCAGGCATGCAAAATGTATCTCTTGTGGTGGATTCACTCAGATCAGATTTTACAAGGCCATGCCTTCATTCTTCCTCAGCCCAAGGCTGTAGTTACCACTTATACTTTCCAAATTGGGGTATTTCTTGGGAAAGACAGTCCAAGGCACTTGTTTCCCTGAAGAGACCAACATGCATATAAATGTCCTAGAAATGAGAGCAGTACTCCTCGCATTGCAGGCCGTTCAAGACTCTCTCTCTCTCCCAGGACTATTGCAGTTCAGGCAGACAATGTCAGTGGTATAGTACATCAACAAACAAATAGGGACCGGATCTTAACCCTTGTGTCAAGAGACACTGACAGCTTGGCAAAGGGCTATCTCATCCAGTCGGTTTCTGATAGCAATGCTCATTCCAGGGAAATCTGTCATGATAGACATGTTGAGCTGGTCCATTTTTTTACCTCATGAGTGGTCTCTCAAATTGAGAGCTGCGGAAAAGATATTCAGTCAGTGGGGCCAACCTTCCTGTGATCTCTTTGCATCTCCCCTCAACAAGTGCATCAGGTTCTTTGCACTGATTCTCCCACTGGGTGATCAAGATTGGCCCCCTGATCTCCTCTTTTCATATCCCCCAACCCCCAAATTTCTCCAGAAAGCATCTTGATTGAACAGCAAAATCATCCTCATTGCTCTCATCAGATTTGGTTCTCCTTTCTTTGGCCTCATCTAGTTTACACTACATGGATTCTCGATCCAGGTCCAGACGCCTGTCTTACCTGACAGACTTGATTCACCTTGTCCTTTCTGGCCTAAAGCTGGTAGCCAGACAACCTAGCCTTTCCTCCCCTGTCCCCCATATACTTGTATCTTCTCATAAAGCTTCCACTAGGAAGATTTACAGAAATAATTGCAAAGATTTGTTTTTGAGCACAACAAAATGATGTTGACCTTTTTTCAGCACCAGTACATAAAGTCCTTGAGTTTCTGGCTGCAGTCTTTAATGAGAGGTCTAGTTACTCAGCTGTTAAAGTACAACTAGCTACCATTTCTAATTTTCATGTAGGAGTTGATTCCACTTTAGCTTCCTCAAAACTGTGTAAGGCCTTTATTAAGGAGTACCCTTCTTCTAAGACCACCTTTTAATGATGAAGGGATTTACCCAAAAGTGCTTATGATACTGCTTTTATTGTTTTAATAGGTTCATAGGTTGGTACTAGGCTATCAGCCCTAGGGCCTATACAAGCCTAGCCATAACAATTCCCTGGCTATTTCTTCCCACATTATTTACTTTCCTGGACCCCTGTCTAGCAGGGCGACTGACGTGATCCCTGGGGTGAATTTCCTTTCTCCCATCCAATCGTCAAGGTTCCTCTTGAAGAGGTCCAAAGAGGCACTCTGCTTGACATGTATGGGCAATCTATTCCAGAGTCTGGGGAGTCTCTGGGTCAGGAACCTATCCCTCCAGCATGTTTTGTTTATTGTGATGACAAGGTTTAGATCCCTGGAGCGTGTAGCTCTGAGGGATTGGGATTTCTTTAAGTGTAGCATGTCCAGCAGCTCTGGGTTTGACATGGCCTTGTATGTTAAGCAGAGATCACCTCTGAGTAGACGATATGCGACAGAGTATAGCTGGAGTTTTTAAGGCGGTCAGCGTAGGGCATCTGCTTTAGGCCTGTGATTCTTTTAGTGAGGTATTTCTGAGGCCTTTCCAGTTGTTGCAGATGTCTTGAGAGGTACATACCAAATGAGGCGTTGTATTCTATAATGGGTCTAATGAGGGATGAGTACAGTGGGACAATGACCTCCTTTTTTCTGGATGAAAAGTCCTTTGTGATGAGGTGTGCCACATAGAAGGATTTCCTGACTGTTGTGGCGATGTGGTTATCGAAGGTGAGACCACTGTCCACCTGTGTCCCTAAGTCTCTTATCACACTTTCTGTGTTTAGTGTACTGCCACCTATATGGTAATTCATGGATACATGTTTTTTCCCAAAGGGGATAACAATACATTTCTTGGCATTGAGCTTGAGCCCATGGCTCTGGCACAAAGCATCTGTTTCTGTAAGGCCCTTTTGTAGAGTATCCACATCATTTGGGGATTCAATAATGGCTCCCAGTTTGCAGTCATCTGCAAACTTTGTTAGCCAGAGTCCCTTAGTGTTGACCTGTACTTCAGAGAAGTAGATGCCAAACAAGTGAAGTTGCTTCATATACAGTGTGGTAGTACTTGCCTTACTTTTGGATTTACTATTTGGATTTTTTTGCAGTACTTTTAGTGGAAGGAGTCCTTTATTTTTGTTCTATAATCCAACATAAGTCTATTAATCTTCCAGTTTTCTTTCCATGTTAAACAAACAATGGTGAATACATCTTACATTTGTTTCTGTTTGCATAGGGCAATGAATTTCAGAAAAACTGATCATTTGGTTCTTTTGCACAATCAAAATTGGGTAAGTCGGTTGCAAAAGCAGCTTTAGACAAATGGTTGCTTGCATGTACTGGGTTTGTATTTGCCAAAACCTTTGAGATCCCATTCAACCAGGTCCATGGCAACATCATCAGTATTTTTATTGAGGACTTCCATGGACAGTATCTGTGCGGCTGCAACTTGGACTAATCCCCATACCTTTATTACTCATTACAAATTGGATCTGGTCTCAAGGGGAAGAGCAGCCTTCAGCTCCACAGTGCTCAGGAATATCCTTACTTAGAGTCCTCCTGGGGATTTAGGTAGCTGAGGACTATACCCCATTGGTTGAGGAATGAATAAAAATTGACATCATATAAAAAAGTTGGGCACTCACCATAACATTCCATCTGTGTTGTCCATTTTCATTCTTCAACTCTCCTCCCTGCAACTCTCTACCATTTAGTTTATGACTTCTGGAAGAATGAGATGGGTAGTAAGGGAACCAGTGTTCCTCCTTTTGAGTTCCAGGTAATGGTTTCTCATAATAGTTTTCTGATATTCCAATGAAGCTATAAGGCCAGGAAACAAGATCTGAATATGTTGGGAGACTATAATGGGTAAGGAAGCACCTTGAGATTTCCAGTAGCCCTGAATTGTAAAAAAGTGGCTTAGTCTGATCTGAGGGTTGGATCCAAACCCATTTGTTAAGGAAGAATGAAAATGGACAACATAGATAAAACATTATGGTGAATACATAACTTCTGTTTATATTGTATCTTTGAGACTAAAGCAGTTAACTACAATAAACGCTCTTTGTTGTTTAACTTAAGGTGTGTTGTCTGCCTTAGTGTTTTCCAATTGCCAGGACAGTTTTCAGTAGGAAGGGACAAAAATCCAATTTGATCCATATGCATTAAGCATGGGGAGAGGTGTTTGTTTTTTGTTTTTTTTTTCTCCTTGTGTAGCAGCAAATAATTTATAATTATTTAAAATAGTATATGCCAATCAGTGTGAGATCTTACCTGAATTTAGAATTATTGTGACTGTAGTTTTTCCGGGAACTAGGCAGTACCATACCATAGTCGTGAAGACTTACCTAGACATGCCAAGTTAAATACAACCTCTCCACCCAATGGAATAAGCTCAAGATGAATGCTTATGGCAAAGACCTATAGTAGTAAAGATGCAGTCATACCAGCACAAGGAGCTGCTCCTGACAAAACTGTGGCTGAAGGGTAACGTGTTATCAACTGGGAACACTAGAGTGTTTGTGGAAAATGATTAACTGTACACCAGGCAAGAGAGAAGCAGATGTACCTCTGCATTCAGAGGGTGCGGATAAGCAGGTGTGAGAGTCAAGTTGCTATATCCAGCTGTTTTTAGAATGTTTTTCAGAATGAGTAAAGACATTTTTGGATAGAGAATTTGTGAAAGAGGAAATAAAGTTTAGCCAACAAATTGACAGGTATTCTGCTTCTCATTTCCCTGACAGTTGCACAGCTGATAAACAAAACTTGCCAATAAAACCTTTTCCAGTGTTCCAAAGGAAAATAGAGTGACAGAAAAAAATCTCAAGGTCTGAACAGAAATATCAAAAATAAATTGGACTTGAAAAAGATGAGGAAGAAAGCCAGCAAGAATGTGAAGGTGGGAAATAAATGGATAAACTGTAAAGTGTCAGTTTCATAAGATGTGGTTTTGACAGGTTAATATCTTCAAGTATCTGTGAGGGGTGATTGAGGAGAGGAGGAGGTTGAATGAGGGGATCAAAACTGTAATCAGAGGAGCTGCAGCCATCTGGCATAATGTGTCGGGTAGTGTATGACAGAAGAAACTGTGCTTCTGCGAGAAGTGGGGAAAAAATGGAAGTTGGACTTAAACTGGTTGGAGGGCTTGTAGTTTAATTCTCATTTTGCCATTAACATTTGGAAAGATAATGAAGGGAAGGAAATGAAGTTGTAACTGTAAGAAAATAAGTTATTTTCTTAGTAATGTACATGTATATAAAATTTTGAAGTCAAGTGCATGTTGCACTGTTATATAGTTCTTAAAGTATACTGAGGTGCTTTGTGTGATGTGGGGAAGTATTCTTATCAGTGACTGCTTGATAATGCCAGCAATAAAATAAGAATCTTTTTCATCTGCAATATATCTGGGTGTTGTACTGTAGCAAGATAAAGCCAACCCCCCCACTATCTCTGGATGTGCATGTTTCAGCCTTCTTATGCCCTTGTCAGCAGAGCATAAGTGAAATGTTTGGCTATACTTCAGAAACGCTGGGTCTATAACCTTAATAATGAATCCAGAAAGACTTAAGGCATCATTTGCATATATCCCATGGACCTCTTTTAGTGGAGGTTTAATGTATCACACAGTGAAAACTCCAGCTTGGCTAGGTCTCTCTTGTAGTTTTTACTCATTGGTTTGTCTGTGTGACATTTTGTCTTTGGTTTTAACAAGATAATGGGTAAATATAAGCATTATGATGTGACCCGTATCTACTAAGGGGAAGAGGTTCAAGTGAATTGATTGTATTACGTTATGGTAGTTCCACTAGTGTTATGCATGCAGTAGAAGTGTACACTAAAATCCTCTAGCATTTCAGAGGAGCTATGCCATGTAACTGCAGAACCATTACTTGATAATTTCCTACCAGCAGAGCTTTGCAGTTACAGGTGAATGGTCTGCAGGCACAGGCAATTAATCAGGAAATGGCAGCCATAATCTTTGAGGCATCTGCTTGATAAAACACTAAAACTAGTCCATAAATGGGAAGTGACAAGATGTTCATTGAAAATGAAGTCTGCCATGCAGAATCTATTTAAATATAACAAGTGCATTTTTTCTAAAGGCTAAAAACAGTTAACTGGCAGTATGCTAATTGTTTTTCACACTTGGCAGGGAAATTGAGATGGCGTAAGAATGGATGGCGTGGGTACAGGTTGGAACACAAGCTCTGACATACATTTTAACAAGATTAAATCTAACTTTAGAAATGAGTAATGTCTTCGGGTATAGATGTCTGTTTGGCACACCTCTCTGTATATGGAGGGGTACTTTCACTTCTTGGAAAGAGTATTGGGTGTAGCAAGTACATTCCATTCTGAGCTAACATTTATTAAGTGCTGGGAGGGGCAGCATTTTGAGAAATGTGTCCATTTTTTCGAGGGTAGCACTAAGCTTCTAAGTAACATTTTCAGTTGTTCCCCCTAAAACTATTAAAAATATTGTTTTAGGTTAGCAGTATTGCATGTGTTGCTAAAGGCATTCTTTTAGATAGTTGTAGACCTAATATGACCTGAAAAAAAGCCATGTTGATATGATGCTCAGAAAAAAAAATGTGCACAGTGTGCAAGGAGTATGCTTGGCTACACCCTTGAAAGAGTATGTAATTTTGTGTGTTTGTGTGTACGTACATTGATAGTTAAAAGGAGTTGGGGGTTAAAATGAAAATGTACACTTTTTTCTTTTTTAGTGTTTTTATTGAAATGAAAAATCTGGGAAAATGTGACATGGGTCCAAATAAAGACAACAAACTCCAATTACATATAAGTTCAGCCTAACAGACATTAATGTGTCTGTGTATGTTGCAAGCTAGGAACATATTCAGAAAAGTGGCATCTAGAAATATGTGAAAGTCTTGGCTTCTTATCAGAAAGATTACCCTTAACTATCATTTCATGGAATGTGAATGGTTTGTAAGTATGGAAAGAAGCAAAGAATACTGGATTATATTAAGTGTAGCATACAAATAATTTTACAGGAGATCCACTTGAAAATGAACATGTGAATTGGGCAAAGATAGTATTTCAGAATGGTTATTCTGCAGAGTATTAGAGACAAGGGAAAACGGGAGTAATAATGATTGCAAGGAGGGCTCAAATAATGGTAGAGCTGGAAATGAAAGACAACAATGGTATAACTGGTATCAGTGGTTATTGTCAGGGAAGGAGGATTACATCAGCATGTGTGTATATTTTACCCAAAACTGCTATTAAGGAGGACAGGTAATTGTCTTCCAGCATGGTATATTCATGTGTGGAAGACTAATCATGGATATGCAATAGTCAGGATGTAATAGGGGGCCTAGAAGGAAAACTGTAACAAAGCTGGGCAGATTTGTGAAGAAATCTCTGAGAATATTTAGGATGGAAGATGTGAAATTGTTGTTAGGATCTCTGACAGAACGTTCATATTAATGCCCATGGTACACTAATTGGATTTGACTGCACAGAAGTATTTCTCAGGACTATGAGGTATTTAATTGAAAGCTTTGAACATGTCCAATAATTTTCAGATCCTGAGTCAATAAAGACTGAGATAAATATGCAGGATAATCAAGTAAAATGAGACACTGGCACTTTCCTACTTGACTAATAAGAGTGGAACTTAAGAAATAGTGGTGGAAAGGATTCAAGATTTGTAAGGTAAGATACAAATTTAGAATGATTAACTGAGGAGTGTGACAAAATGGAATTGAAAAATGTGGTAGAGAGATGGAAAAGAAGTAAAGGGAATGTAGAGGGGTTATCTAAGGTGTAAGTATTGCAGGTAAAGTGGAATATTATGCAACAAGAGAAGCAATCATCGAATATGAAGGGAAAATAAGGGAGTATTTGGATAATATCCATGAGTTTAGAAAAGTTACTAATAACCATTTTGAGAGCAACCCAAAGCAATTGGCATAAGGTATTAGACATATTGCAGTAACTAACAGAATCTTTCTAGATCAGAGGGATGGGGACACCAAAACAAGAAACCCACGGAAATATTTAGAGAAATCTTAAATATGTCGAGGTTAGAAGATGAGACTCGAGAATTAATAGCTAAGATTATCAAGGGTGAGATAAAAATGATAGTGTATAATCAACAGGAAAGTGTTCAGGAATGCGTTGCATTCCTGTGGAAGTTTGGAGGGAAGAAAGTGATAAATATCTGGAAGGCTATGTTTAATAATATTTTAAAAGGAAGTCTGGGTGTAATCCTCCTTCCCTGACAATAAGCCCTTATTACCACGGCATCAAGATGTTGGGTGAGATAGGGGAGAAATGGCTCCTGAGTGGTATGGAGGGAAAGATATATCCCAGTTGACTGGAGAATAAGCATACTACTAGTGCCAGTGTATAAGAATAAAGGGGACAGCCAAAACTGTGGGCAGAACAGAGATGTAAAACACCTGCTGCCTTGCATGAAAGTGCTGGAGAGTGTGCTTGATAAACATATACACCGAATAATAGAAGATAAGGTGGGAGATGAGCAGTTTGGATTCCAATCAGATTGCAGCACAACTGTCTCAATGTTTGCAGTGAGACAAATAGCTGGGAAAAAGCTATAGATGAGGAAAGTGTCCAGTTGAAGATGACAAGAATTGGAGAAAGCATATGACAAGATCCCAAGAAGGCTGATTTGGGCAGTTCTGTGTTGGCTTGAAGTCCTGGAAACATTGGTAGAATTAGTGCAGACTATGTACAAAGACCCAACGACTCAAGTATGAATATGGTTCAAACTCTCAGAGGGATTCCCAGTGGCAGTGGGGTGTGCAGCAGAGTTCATCTGTGCTCCTACTCTTGGACTACATTAGCAAACGAGTCAGAGGGAACATATTAACAAAGTGACTATGCAGATGATGTGGCTTTACAGGCAGATTCTGAGCAAGAACTTGGGTGATGGATAGGGGAATGGAATGCAAAACTGAAGGCATATGGGATGAAACTGAGTACAGATAAGACAATTTAAATGGCAGCAAATAAGGGAAATTAGAAGAAGCTGAAATTTGAGATAGAAAGGTAAAAGTGGGGCTGTTAACAGCTTCAAGTATCTCAGCCAATCACAGGACCTCTAAAAATACCTTTTTTTGTTTTCTTAATTTTGGTATAAATACAGGTCAGACCATATGGGGGGGGGGTTGGCAAAACAATCTCTTGCACTGGGAAATATATTGGCAAATTAGACTTAATGCAGCCAGTTTACCAGGATTCAATGACAGCATTTAATTTTCAAGTGAACTAAAAAAAATGAGCTTGTATGATGTGGTAATAGTCCCCTGGACTTATGTATTTTTACTGGGGATATGATTCCAATAAAGTTTTGCATGTGCCCTTTAAGAAACCAATGGTGATGTTATCCTTTTTGATTGAGTGCTGTGAGGGTGTGTCCTAGTTCATGTTTTAGTTGAAAGTCACAATTCTGATATCTTTGTAAGTCAATGAAAGCACTTAACTTTGACTTTGTATTTTGGTTAAATAAAAGTGTTTTTAGAGTTCCTGTGATTGGCTGACTAGCTGGTTGTTCTATTATTAGATTTTGTTTCTACTAGAAACCTGCTTATAATTGGTTTTGGAGCTTCAAGTATCTGTGAGCGTTGGTTGATGAGAAGGGAATGTAAATGAAGAGGTCATAGCTAGAATCAGAGGAGCTGCAGTCAACTGGCACAGTGTGCCAAAGGTTGTGTATGACAGAAGAATGCCAAAGAAGCTGAAAAGTAAGGTATACAAAATGATGGTGAGACCAATACTATGGTATGGCACAGAAACCTGGGCAGTAAAGGCAGAGCAGTTGAGGAAGCTAGAGGTAATGAAGTGCCTGAGACTTGGTGATAGGATGTACACACTGGGACAGATGAAATTAGGGTATCTGAGCAGAAGCCAAAGTAGCGCCACTTGCAGAAGTCAGACAACAGATTATGGTGGTTCAGGCATGTGCAGAAAAGCAGAAGAAAATCTGATGAAATTAACCTGGGACATCCTCATCAGAAGCCGAGAGGAGAAGAGGGTAATCCAGCAAAGGGTTAGATGGATTGTGTGAGAGAAGACCTGCAGTCTACAGGCATGACTGACAAAGTAGGAGAGTAGCATTAAATTGAGAGAGAAGGGAGGTGGTTGACATGACACCCCTATTCCTGTAGAAAATGGGGAAAAAGGGAGATGATGATTTTAAAAGGAGGGACACTACAAGCATCTTGGAAGAAAGCTGTGTTGATGGCTGTATGACCCAAAGAGGACAAATACTGTTTAAACCCTACTTCATATGAACGAAATTTCAATTCTGAACCAAAATTATAAAGTATTTGGCTATAGTACCTAAGAGAAGGACTAAAGTACAGTTGAATTCAAGAGTATAACTCGTATGGTACTTAAGAAACAAAATAGCCTGATTTGCATATGATAATATTTTGTAACTGATAATCCAGAAAATGGTATTTCAGTGTTATGGCTATTTTATGACCATTTATTTTATATCCTGATAAAAAAGCTAAGATGAATCAAAGGCAATACTTGGTTCAACAATACCCATATTTATGGGAACATAAGATGAAGCATTTAGGTTTTTGAATTAAAAAAATAATATATTATGGCAGCTAAGGATATGCAGGAAGCTAAACAAAGGATAATATGAAAATTGAGAAGTTGGAAGCTCTTCACTATGGATGTGAATAAGACGACACAATGAAAATGTTTCTGGTCCCTTTAATACTGCATGCAAGTCAGACATTTTATCAACCAGAGAAGAGGCTGTGGACCAGAATTAATGAAGAATTGAATTAATTTATTTAGAAGGAAAAGAGGAGTTAAGTGGGATAAGTTATTTCTTCCCACAGAACAAGGTGGTTTGATTACTAGATGTGAAGAGATACTTTAGAACTACACAGTTAAAGCTCATACTGAATACAAGCAGAAGAGTACATATCAAAGTGGAAAGCAAATGACAAAACAGAGTGGGCATTCACTAAATAAGGAGAGAATAGGATTTTGAAGGCAGGCCATTAAGGAGAACATAAATAACCATACAGAATATTTTTCTTACAAATCAGAAGAAATTATTATGAGAACTAAGCCAACACGATAAGAGAGAAAGGAGTGAAAGTAATAAGTGTTTGGGGGGGGGGGGGGAGTATGTATTTTCATTTCGGCCTGTTTTACAATATCCTTATGCCAAGTGTGTTAATAGAAGCTTCCGTCCCCAAGACTTTTTTTTTCATTGTAACACTGTAATTGCACTCTAAAGGATAAATATCTTACCATCTTTTCTGAAGTTTATGAAGCAGGTCACCACAGATGATGTACTGAAAATGGAGACTGACATTTTGAAAACTGTTCATTATGCTGCAGAGTTTAAATCATCTTTGAAATACATTGAACCCAGAAACCCTCTATAGGATACTGTATTATATGACAGGTCGGTGTTCAGCACAGAAGAGGACAGATGTGTTTTCTGTTCATTGAAAATGATGTTTCTGCCACTTTTGATGGTAATTGCGCATGAGGTATAGGTGCTGTTTGGTGGGACCTGTAAAGGAATGATTCAATAGACACTGGAGAGAAATGAGGAAGGAAGGACAGGTTTTCAGTTATTAGAAAACAAATAATGAGGATGCGTTTCTTTAATTCAAGACACTGAGGTCATGGGACTGGGCAAAAAGTTTACAAAACTTGCAGAACTGATGCAGGATTTGGTGCCTTTAATGTTGTATGTAATCAGCTCGTCTTCTGTGTTCTGCTGTCCTGTTTTCAAATTGGTATATTTTATTTCTGCTATTGCCAGCTGCCCTAAGAGATTTTTACACTGACACACTGGTTGCTGAATGGCAAGCACAGAGGCATTGCCTGTAAAAGGTGGGGGCCAAAGTCAAGGCATTTGTCCTGGGCCCCAACATGCGTAGCTGCAGCCCTGTGGAGTGTATTTAATTGTAAGAATTTAACAGTGTTAGTTTTTTTGCAGCTGGAGAATAGAAGCAGTATGTATTATATGAAGTTGAAAATTGCCAACTGTGTTGTATGAGTGCCAGGCAGAAGTCTGAGATGGTAGCGATTGACAGAGAAGTGCAAGTGGTAACATTTTTATATTAAGGTAAGCAATGAAATATCTTTGAGAATTACCTTTACTTCAAGATGCTGTAATATTGGTGTTAGTATGGAATACGGAGATTAAAGCAACGCTGTCCATTTCTTACAGTTGAAGTAGTGGCCATAACAGTCTTATAGGTTCATAGGTAGGTACTAGGCTATCTTCCCAAAGGCATTTATAAGCCTAGCCAGAATGCCGCCCCCTTAGATTAGTTCCCTGTGCCTCTGTCCAGCACAGCCACTGAAGTGATCCCCGGGGTAAACATCCTGTTTCCCATCCATTCATCAAGGTTTCTCTTGAAGAGTATTAGCGAGGAGCTCTGCCTAATGTAGATTGGAATCTTGTTCCAGAGCATGGGAAGTCTGTGGGACAGGAATCTATCCCTCTAGCATGTCCTATTTATTGTTGTGGTGAGATTTAGATCCCTAGAGCATGTGGCTTGAGGGGATAAGGTTTTCTTTAGGTGGAGCATGTCCATCAATTCTGGGTTGGACATGGCCTTGTATGTCAGGCAGAGATCACCTCTGAGCAGGCGGTATGCAACCGAGTACAGCTGGAGTTTCTTCAGTCGAGCTGCATAGGGCATCTGTTTGAGGCCAGTGATCCTCTTGGTGAGTTACTTCTGTGGTCTTTCCAGCTGTTGCAGGTGTCTTGTAAGGTACATCCCAAATGAGGCGTTGTACTCTATGATGGGTCTAATGAGTGATGTGTAGAGGGGCACAATGACCTCTCTTGATCTGGATGCAAACCCTTTTGTGATTAGGTGGGCCACATAGAAGGATTTTCTAACCACTTTGGCAATGTGATTATCAAAGAAGAGATTACTATCAACTTGGGACCCCAGATCCCTTATTTCATCCTCCGTATTTAGGGGGCTACCACCTATGTGGTAATTTGTGGGTACTTTGTTTTTTCCAAAGGGGATGACTATGCACTTTTTGGCATTTAGCTTGAGGCCATGGTTTTGATACCAGGTATCTGTCTCAGTGCGACCCTTTTGGAGGATGTTTGTGTCAGCCAGAGTGTCAATTATAGCCCCTAGTTTGCAGTCGTCTGCGAACTTGGTCAGCCATAGTCCTCCTGTGCTTGCCTGTACCTCTGAGAAGTATATGCCAAACAGGAGGGATCCTAGGACTGAGCCTTGGGGAATGCCACTTGTAACCGGTTTATAGTCAGACCTAGCTCCCACAATTCTTACTATGTGGGTTCTGTCCATGAGCCAGTTGGCAACCCATCCTGTGATTATATAGAGGTTTATGTTCAGGCTGGTGAGCTTGTCTATAATACCAGAATGGGGAATGGTGTCAAAGGACTTTGCGAGGTCTAGGTAGGCTGTGTGGGACCACATTTCTCTCATCTATAGCCTTGGTAACTGTCTCAAAGAAGTTCACCAGGTGTAGGAGGCATGATCTGCCCTTAACCAAGAAAAACTGGGTAGGGTCCAGTGTTTGGAGGTTCCCAGTGTCTCTGTTAATGAGATCCATGATGATGCGCTCCATAGCCTTGCAGACCAAGCTAGTCAGGCTTATGAGGCGATAGTTTCCGGGGTCTGTTGTGGCTCCACCTTTGTGGAGCGGAATAACAATTGTTGTGCGCCACTGTATGGGCACGTAGCCTGTGGAGAGGCTGAGTTTGAACAGTGTGTTTAGGTGAGGGGTTAGTTCATGTTTGAGCTCATGTAGGATGCAGCCTGGGACACCATCTAGTCCCATTGATGCTGTGTTTTTGTCTTTGGAGAGGGCTGTTTTAACATGAGTGTCTGTGATTTCAGGAGCACTACATTTTTCTGGTATGGTTATGGGCCCTTTTGGGTGTGAGAAAGGGGTGAAGTTTGCACTGAACCTGTCTGCCAGGATGTTGGTGATATTGGTCGGTTCAGTGTATTTTGTGCCATTCTGCACTATCTGGGAAACATGGTTTATTATTTTTTTCAGTACTAGATAGAAGCCAGACATTTAAGCAATAAAGCTAGATGAAGTAGACTCCAAAGATTTATGACTTTTATTCTGCAATTAGAAATATACAAATTCCTTATACTTCAATTGCATCAGCATTAGAGGTATTTCAAAGGACCTAAAACCTAATGCAGAAAAAGTCACAGCATTTGTACAAATGTCAAATTGAGGAAACACACAAGCAGTTCAGAGTTTTGCAGGGATGCTGTAGTGTCTTCCTTAGTTTATACCTACAGAGTCTGAAATGGCAATGATTCAAATATGGTGAGATTTAACTTGGGAATTGAGTTGTGAATAGGATTTTGTGAAATGCTTGACAAATTCATTATACATGAACCACTATTACATTATGATTAGACTGGTGTTTTTTTTTTTTCAGCTGGACACTAATTAGAAATGTGTAATGTGATCCTGCAGGTGAATAGACTAAAACTGACTATAGATCAAGAGCATTTACAGAAGCACAAAACATGTTTATGTATAAAAATGGAACTGCTGCTAGTATATAGGTATGAAAAATTCTATACGTAAGTACATGGTAAAGATGCTCATGTTAAAACTGATCACAAAGCACATTAAAAAATTCCTTGTGCGCTGTGTGTAAGGAAGAATGATTCGGAAATGAAATAGACATGGACTTTACACATACTCTCTACGTTTAAGAACTTTCATGTATTACTGCTCAATTTCTAAGTTGTTTGGCTTCTGCTACATACCTACAATCAACTGCATTACTAGCTAAGTTAAGTACAAACTTGCAGTGTTAAAGATTGTACTGCATTTTATTTTATTTTCTGTGTATTTAATTTTCATTGGTCTGTCTCTCTCTCTAGTTATTTATTTTACTATTTGTTTCATAGAATACTGTAGTCTGTCTCTGCAGTCAGTTGCCCGCCCAACCTTCCTGTTCTTGTTCTGGTGTTAATCTTGGTGGCTTTGGAATTGCCCGCCCCTCCTGTAAATTTGTGTTTGTACACTCCTCCTGGGTCTATCTCATTTGCTCACTCAACCAAGTACAATGAAATCATACTTTGTCTTCAGACACTCTTACCAGTCCCATCTCTATCCCAGTCTAGTGTCAGTAGCTCATTCTACCTAATACAGACAGAACATTTGTGAAGGGAAAGCCACTTAGGTCCTTAATTTTGAATTATTTTCTGTTTCTCCTTTCTTCCTTTCACTTTCCAAAAAAAAATTTCTAAGCTTGTTTTCCTGCCTTTCCTGTAACTAGTTTAGTCCAGATACAGATTTGCTGTAACCGGGACTGTTTGTAAGCTTCTGAGCCCCCAAAGCCTTTCTGTGTTGGAGGGAAGCCTTCTAGCTTATCAGTGCGAGTGGTAAGCACTAGGTAGACTATCTACCACAAGAGTGGTTTCTGGCCCAGAAATTGTAGTTTATTGGCCGTGTGGAAAGTTTTTCCATCTTTTCAACCTTCTGGTTTAAAAGCCTGTGTTTGCGATCGTTTCACACCTTTCCTGTAACTAGTCTAGTCCAGATACAGATTTGCTGTATCAAGCACTGCTTGTAAGCTTATGAGCCCCCCAAGCCTTTCTGTGTTGGAGGGAAGGCCTTCTAGCTTATCAGTGGGAGTGGTAAGCACCAGGTACCCTATTTACCACAAGATCCAGGTACAGATTCTTAGTTTTAGCACTTGAATTTGCTTATTCGTGCTCAGCACTTGTTCAGAACTTGTTGTTAGCACTAAATAAGCTACAAATTACTACAGCACTCAACCTTCCTCTTTACCTAGAGGAAAACAGTTTTTGTACTTACTTTCCTCACTTGCTTAGAGAAAAACAGCTCTTATACTCACTTTCCTCACTTGTCTAGAAGAAAGTAGTTTTTTATTCAGGCATGTCCAAGGGTTAGCTCCCAGTGTTCTCTCCCCTCTATCTGATGAATCTGGGCATCTTGAGACGATGCAGCAATTGCCTCATGTACACAGACGACTCTCTCCTCCTACCACCCAACACCACAACCTGTGAGAGATGCACTTATCTAGCCAAACTGGAGGTAAAGCTCTCTCCAACCAAGACTGCACTTGACAGTCAAGAGGAGAAGGTAAACACTTGCACCACACCACACTCATCACATAGTCCCACTAAACCTACACTATTAAATTCCACACATAGAAACACGAAAGCATTCGCAGAGGCTTTCAATAATAATCTGCTTAAGCAACAGAGACCTCCAAAGCAGAGACACAAGCAGCCTCCACCCCCCCCCAACACAACCCAAATGACACACAGCCCACAGACTCAGTGTGCCAATAAACCACAGCCCATAAGGAAAACCAACATGTCCAAGACAGTAGTCATAGGTGACTCTATAGTCAGGCACACTGATGTCCCACTCACCAGGATAAACAAGGAGAAGGTTACTGTCAGCCACCTGTCTGGTGCTAGGATCCGCCACATAACCCATGCACTCAGGTCACTCCACAACAAGTACAAATATGACCCTGTCATTGTCCATGTTGGTGTGAATGACCTGAGATGTACCTCCCTGGACTACATGAAAGGAGACATAGAAGAACTCTCCGATCTTGTAGCCCATGCAGGTATGACCCTAGCCCTGAGTAGCATCCTGCCATCACCCAGAATGATACCACAGTACAAGGACAAAATGATTGACTTCAACAATTGACTAAGCTTCTGGTGTCATTCTAGGGGATCCAGTATCTCTCTGCCTGAGATGACATGGTCGATGGACCACGATGCTTTGCCAGAGATGGACTGCATCTGTCGCCCCTGAGATTCCGGATACTGGCTAAGGCTCTTGCTGCCCTTATAGTGCCTTTTTTAGGCAAAGTTGAAATGACAATTTCACCACCGTAACAGGAACAGGCAAGCAAAAACTGAGGGTAATGCTACTCAATGCTAGAAGTCTAAATCTCAAAATGCACTCACTCAAGGCGCTCCTTAAAATGGAGAACATTGATATCTATGCAGTGACTGAGACCTGGTTCAAGGTTCTAGAGAGCACCCCTGCATTACCAGGCTATAACTCATACCACACTTTTCGGCCATCTAACCTGGACCAGAACACCAAAGGTGGAGGTGTGTCCATATTCATTAAGGATATCCACACATCCAACCTAGTTGCGCAGCATAATGCATCCGAGGTTATCCAAGTGCAACTAAACTCTGAGCAAAACTGCAATACAAATTGTAGCTTGCTACATATCCCCCACCATGCCCCAGGATTCCCCCTCTTCTTTTCTTGATATACTGGAAAATATTAGGGTTCAACCAAACACCCTAATAATGGGCGATTTCAACTACCCCACCATTAACTGGGAAAACTGCTCGTGTACCAACTCCTTCATTCAACGCTTTCTGGAATTCATAAATTCCATTGCCCTGGATCAACTTATCCACACCCCCCACCAGGGGCAACAATATCCTAGACCTAGTCATTGCCACATGAGCGACTGGTGTTCCACACCTGAAATTAACTCCTCGTTGGTCAGATCCAACCATAAGCTTATTACCCTAGATATCCACATCCTGCCCCCACACACCATTAAGGAAACCACAGTAAAAGGTTTCTCTAAAGCCAACTTCATGCTTCTTAAGACAGAAGTGGCAAACTTCATGATACCCATGCAGATGGACAATACAGTTACGACGACTGAATCCTATACAAATGCACTCTATAAGCACTTACACGAGTGCATGGATTGTGCTACCCAAACAGAACCAAGACGCTATCATCCAAAAAAAGGAAGCCAAACTGGTGGTCCCCTGCCATAAACAAACTCTACAACAGAAGGAAGAAACTGTTGCAAAAGAGAGTAAAATCCCATGAGTGGAGGAGCTTGCCTGGTCAGCCTCAGTAAGAAGCTGAGATCCCTTATAAGATCCTCCAAAGCTAGCTACGAAAACAAAATCACCACTTATTCTGAGGGCAACCACAAAGCATTCTATAGCTATGTCAAGCATCTCAATAGCAACACCCAGATCTGCTCTGAGTTACAGCACAATGGCACGAAAATTACAGAACTGATATTGCCAATATCCTGGCAGACAGGTTCAGTGCTAACTTTACCCCCCCCCCTCACCTTCTAAAGGGCCCATATCTATACAGGAAGAATGCAGAGTCCCTGTAATCACATCTCTGCAGGTAAAAGCTGCACACTCTAAAACCAAAAACACAGCATCCATGGGGACCGGACAACATCCCAGGCTATGTTTTACATGAACTTTAGAATGAACTGGCTCCTCACCTAAGCACCATGTTCAATCATAGTCTGTCAGGCTTTGTGCCCACTGAGTGTGGAGTATGGCAACAGTTATCCCACTTCACAAAGGGGGAGCCACCACTGACCCTGGGAACTATCGCCCTATTAGCCTGATGAGCCTGGTCTGCAAGACCATGGAACGTATCATCATGGAACTCATAAATGCACATTGGTAACCTCCAAACTCTGGACCGCACCCAGTCTGGGTTTGTGAAAGACAGATCATGTCTTCTGAACCTGATCGACTTCTTTGATACAGTCACCAAAGCTGTAGACGAGGGTAAGGTGGTTCACACAACCTGTTTTGACCTCGCCAAAGCTTTCGACACCATCCCCCATTCTGGAATTAAAGCTAAACTTACTAAACTAGGTATAAATCCCTACATCACAAGATGAGTTGCCAACTGGCTCACTGACAAGAACCCACACTGTAAAAGTTGCAGACTCCAAATCTGACTTCAAACCAGTGACAAGTGGAGTACCACAGGGTTCAGCCCTGGGACCTCTCCTGTTTGGTATCCACTTCTCTGAAGTACACGCTAACTCAGAAGGTCTCTGGCTAATGAAGTTCACAGATTACTGCAAACTAGGAGCCTTAGTAGAGTCCCCAAATGATGTGGACATCTTACAGAAGGGCCTGACTGAGACAGATGCCTGGTGTCAGAGGCATGGCCTCAAGCTCAGTGCCAAAAAGTGCATTGTCATACCCTTTGGTAAAAAATCTTTACCCATGAACTACCACATAAACGGCAGTCTGCTGAATGTGTGATAAGAGACCTTGGGACCCAGGTGGACAGTAGTCTCTCCTTTGATAATCACATTGCCACAGTAGTCAGGAAATCCTTATATGTGGCACACACCATCACAAAAGGGTTCTCATCCAGGAAAAAAAGAGGTCATTGTTCCCCTCTACTCAGCACTCATACCCATTATAGAGCACAATGCCCCTTTTGGAATGTACCTCACAAGACATCTGCAGCAGCTGGAAAGGCCACAGAAGTACCTCGCAAAGAGGATTACTGGCCTCAAACAGATGCCCTATACTGACAGTCTCATAAAACTCCAGCTTTACTCTGTAGCATATCGCCTACTCCGAGGAGATCTGTGCCTAACATATAAAGCTATGTTAAACCCAGAGCTGTTGGACATTATTCACCTAAAGAAATCCCAATCCCTCCGAGCTATACGCTCTAGTGGCCTAAACCTTGTCACCACAGGACATGTTGGAGGGATAGATTCCTGTCCCAGAGACTTCCTATACTCTGGAACAAGCTACCTATCTATGTCAAGCAAACTTCATTAGCACTCTTCAAGTAAAATCTTGATGAGTGGATGGGAAATAGAAAATACACCCCGGGGATCACTTCTGTGTGTCTGCTCGACAGGGGCACAGGAAATTAACTTTCTTGGGTAGCGTAAGCCAGGGAACCTTGTTTGCTAGGCTTACTTAGGCCCTTGGGCCGATAGCCTAGTACCTACCTATGAACCTTATGTTTATTAGAGAAGCATGAAGTATTTTTAGTGTCAGAATTTGGGTCATAGGTATGTACGTAAGTTGAACATAGCCGAATTCTAGTGTTAAATTTAGTATACTTAAATTATTTTAATCAGTAGTCACAAAATGTTAAATATGTTTAGATATTTTATACTCCATATATATATATATATATATATATATATATATATATATATATACATATATTAACAATTGCATTACTCCCCTTTGCTAATTTGCCATAATCTACTCTCTGACCTCAGAAATGATTTCCTGCTCAAGCTTCAATCAAGTCCATGCTTGCTGCCCAAGCATGGATTGGAGTCGTACTTGCATTATTGTTCTCAAGGATACTAACTTGATTACTCAAATGCATGTTTTTCTAGTGTAAACCTTGATGTGAAGTCTTCTATGTAACCTGTAGATTAATTTCTGTTTTACTGTTGCCATGTTTGGACCTTGTCATAGGTGAAATGTGTTGTCAGACCAGTCCACCCACCTGGTTAATGTAAAGTAAAATAAAATAAAATTCTGCAGTTACTATCAGCACAAGAAAAAAAATAAAGAATTCCAGTAATGTGCTGACACTGATTTAGAACTGTGGTTCCTGAAAAAAATTTACAGTGAGAACCTGGCCTGTCAAAATTTCTTTCAAGTAAGATATAAGTTACTTCCAAGTCCTAAAGATCAGAGTTAAAATATTAATTCCTAAGTAGCCAAGGAAATAGATACACAAAAGTATACACAAGTCACATCTAGGAATAGTAGTAAAGAAACAGAGGTGTAAAAATTGTCCATGAACATCCTGTCATATAGAACCAAGTAGTGCAGATTTCTGCCATCTGTGATGCATGCCATAAGAATACAGAGAAATAGATGATAGCATACTTAATAGTAGCTTATCTGTGGAGTTGAGTAGGTAGTGATTTATTCCAATTCAAAAAAACAATTATTTTGCCAAAAGACTTTTAAACAAAACACCCCAGCAAATAAGTGAATAACTTGTAACAAGAAAAGCGCAAGTTAACCGTGAACATTATCTACATTTGAAGAGCATTACAGCAGATATGTACTTGCAACACAAGAAGTATGATCAGCATTGAAAATGAAATAAAAATTAAATATATTGAGGTTTTTCAGAAATTACTAAAAAAAAACTGAATCCTAAAAAGAGATGAACAGAAAGAGTTTTGATTGGAAAGGAGTTGAAACAAATATTTCTACAAGGTGATCTAATTGGCATAATATCTAAGCCTGTAACTTCTTACCAAAATTCCCCAAAGTGATATAAAACAAATCTTAGAAAAAATATTTACAACTTAAGTTAGTCAACACGATCAAGTTGGTCAAAATATAACATTACATCTGATTTCCGTCTTCACGTAATCCTTGACTGTGGGGTCAGTTCCAAGCCTCAGAACTGACTCTGCCGTTTACTTCAGCTCGTGCCTTCTAAACTATCTAGCTAGGCTCTACCCATAATGCTTCTCTCTAAAATACCTCGGATCTCGTTTGCCGCTTCATGTGTCAGACATGTCCAACTTCTGTCAAGCTTTGGCAGTTTTTTTCAGTAAGTTTTTTCATCCTGATTTCTCTAATTTTTCGGTCTTCTTTTTTTTTTCCTAAGTGCTCCTAACTTTTCTACCAGCTCCTCTCTCTTCCATGTGAGTGATCTATTTCCCCTTCCCTCTGCATTTGGGTAGTTTTCTCTTAATGTACCACTGCTGATACTATCCTATTTTTACCTGGTTAGGTATTTCTGGCTGCCATAGTCGGTGCCTTCTCTTCTCTTTTTTTTTTCTTCTATAAAATAAAAAATCCTTTCCTTCTTTCCAAGTATGCGTGTTTGTGATTGACCTTTACAAGCACTAAGCCCAGGTTTTTGGCTATGGCTGATAAATCTTCAAAGGGCACTTCTGGCTTTAAGAGGTGCCAAAAGTGCCCAATTCAGATGGGCATTTCTGTTGTGTATATTGTTTAGGTGCTGTACACCTGCAAGAGGATTGCACTGTATGTCATGGTTTCTCCGCCAAGACTTTAACTGAGCAGAAAAAAGAGAAATGAACTCATTTTGAAAGGTTTATTGAAAGGAGATTTCAAGGAGGCCGTATCTGGTGCAAAGACCAAAGCCAGTTCATCATCTTCCTCCCCTTCTAAGCTGAAGAAACTCTCTTATTCGGTACAGAGCAGTTCCTCAGAACCGCCTGCAAAATCATCTAAACAGTCTACGGTGATGACAGTTTCCTTGACACCAGTAGACAAGAATGATTGAGCACCAACAATGGCTATTAGATACCTACAGCTTCATACCAGAGGTTTTGTCAGTACCAAAGTGAACTACTTTGAAGACATTAGCAAGGACCACATATTCTTCTTCGGTCGATCCTTTTGCGGGCTGACCACCTACTCCATTTTTGTAGCAGAGACCGCCTAGGTCTGCTTCAGTGTCATCCATCCGATCCACTAAGAGTCTCTTGGAATCAGACAACATGAGGCTGATGGACCAGCTTTTGACTGCTAGGGGACTTCCTCCTTTTTAGGTTCCCAGCCAACACAGCACCAGGACCTGTCCTCCTTTGACACCGTCTCTTCTTCCTCCTCCAACTCCAGTTGAGTCTTTGGAGCCCCTGGCACCGACCTGCCAGACTCCAACTGTCTCTCTTACTGTAAGAGTCTCTTCTGCAGAACCAGAATTGCCTTGAGCTCCTCCAGTTTATCAGAACTAGAGGTCTCCCAGGGCTGAGGATTTGTCACTGGTTCTGAGGGGCAGGGTTCGACTTCCAAATTTTTGTAGCTTTCCATGTCCCTTGGTGTTTTTTGGCTCGACACAAGCTTCTGCTTTGGAGGTGGTTTCCTCAGTGAGGGGTGGGACCATGGTTCTGAAGGAGTATATTCTGGTTCCAGGCTCCAATCCCTCTACAGGGTGACTGGACTTCCAGATTATGGAGAAGGCCTTATCCATTGGGGACTCCCAGTCTTTGCCATCCCTGTCGGGCCAAACATCTCTATCCCCTTGACCAGAGTTTTCCCCAACCTCATCCCTGGACAGGGGGCACAAAAGCCTCAGGAGAGATCCACCTTGGTGGTTTCCTCTTTGGATACTACTCCAGGACCCCCCCCCCCCCAAAGAAGTACTTTTGAAGAAAAAGTGCAAGAGGAAGCACTTAGACTCCCCAGAGGAGTCCTTCACTGTAGACCCCCCGGAGGAGTCCTTTACTGAGGATACTGATTTTGATGAAGGGGAAGGTTCCCCAGGGTCACTTGCCAATAATGATTCCTTTGGGAACATCCTGGAAATCCTTAAACAGAGGGGTGGCTGGACTTCCCTCCAGCCTTCCTCTGAGGAATCTCTATATCTGGAGACTTTTTGTGCCCAGCCCTCTACCTCTTGGATCTCTCCACCCTCTGACGATCTTATAAAACTGATCACTCAGTGGGCATGGAAGATTCCTGACTCCATTGAGCTGATCCCCAAGAGGCCTGACCAGATCCTATCTGCCCCTAAGGATGAGCAACATTGGTCTAAGGGTGTCCATGTGGACACCATGGTGATAGTGGCAGCCAGTAGAAAGGAACTTGCAGAGGAAAAGTCCTACTATCCATCCTCCTAAGAAGGAGTCTAGGATTATGGATGGGTTTGGGAAGTGCATTTAAGCTTCATCAACCTTCCCTCTCGGATTTTTGAACTACATGGTAAACTTTACCAGGTTGCAGAGAGATCTGATTTAAGAGCTGTCAGATACTCTCTCAGGAGCAGTAGCCGAAGGTATACAAGACAAGGTTATCTCTCAGCTTGCCACCCTTGAATCAATCTCTAACTCGTCCATTAGGCTAATTGCCCACACAGCTAAAGGGACAAGAGAAGCAGGTTCAGGTGTAGCCATTAGGAGACGCACCTGGATGCACTTGTGTGACTTTGCGGAGCCATTTAAATCTTCAATTGTCAGTGCTCCATTTGGCGAAACATCCCTGTTCAGTCCCAAGGTAAAAGACACACTGGTCAGATGTGAGAAAGATGGGAAGACTCTGTCTGCCATGGGTATATGCTTTGCCACTCCTCAACGACCCTTCTCTAGATACTAGAGAAGTGGGAGGCTATGGTTCAAAAAGTCCCAAGGGCCTTTCCAGGACTCATGTGGCAAGGGAAGTACTTTTGGCATTGCAAGCATTTCAAGATGCCTTTCCCCTGAGAACAGTTGCAATTCAGTTGAAAAACATGTCTGTGGTCTGCTACATCAACAAACAATGAGGAACCAAATCTTACCCACTTTTTCAAGAAGTCCTCCAGGTCTGGCATTGGACAATTTCTTCCAACTGCTTTTCCCCCAGAACAAGTGCAAGAGTTACTTTGCCCTAATCACCCCTCTGGGAGAGTCACCCAGAGACGCTCTTCTCTACTATTGGCCCCCGGGCTTCTGTATGCCTTTTCCCCAACTCCCTTGATATCCCAGTTTCTAAAAAAATCCAAGAGGTCAGAGAACCCAATAAATGGGGAGGGACGTTGGCAAGGGTGGGAAGGTGTTTACCTTAAAGACATAAGGTGCAGGGTTTGATTCTCACATGAGGTAATTAGCTAGGCTTAAAATGGCTCATAATGGCAGTTAGCCTAGTACTAACCTATGAACCTAATCCTCATTGCGCTGTTCTGGCTTCGACAGTTTTGGTTTGCCCTTCATTTGGCCTCATCTGCTTTAGAAACTGGGGATTCTGGACCCGGATCTCTTATCCATCCAGAAGGTATGGTTCATCTGAATCTTCAACATCTCAAGCTCACTGCGTGGCTTCTCCGATTCCCATGATTCCCAGGCATCCTTCCCTTACCTCACCAGTCTGGCAAATCATTCTACAAACCTTCTACTAGAAAACTGTACCAGAGTAAATGGGAAAAATTTGCCATATGGGCTCTTAATAATGACTGTGACCCTTTTGTGGCTTCCATAGATAAAGCATTGGATTTTCTGGCTACTCTTTATCAGTCTGGCTCTGCAGCCTCGACCATTCAGGTCCATCTGGCTGCAGTATCTAATTTCCATATTGGCTTGTATGGTTCTTCACTTATGTCACATAAACTTTGTAAAGCCTTTTTGAAAGGAACACTTATGTCAAGGCCTCCATTTAAAGGACGAACTGTGCCATGGGATTTACCCTTAGCCCTACAATGTCTTATTCTATCCCCCTTTGAACCTTCAGTTTCTTGTGACTTAAAATTTCTGACATGAAAAACTTTGTTCTTACTAGCTATTACATCTGCAAGAACCGTTTCGGAAATTCTAGCCCTGCCGTGCAAGCTCCCCTATTTAATATTCCACAAGGACTGGTTTTCCCTCAGGATTAATCCTTTCTTTTTGCCAAAGGTAGTTTCAGAATCTAGTATCAATCAAACCTTGCACCTACCAGTCTTTTTTTCCCAGTTGCTCCAGTAAAGGGGAGTACTGTCTACATTTATTAGACATTCACAGGCAGTTATGTTTTTACCTTCACAGAACAAAGGATATCAGAAAATCCTACCAATTGTTTGCCTTTTCCTCATGTTCTTTAGGTAATCCAGTTTCCAAGGTTACCTTAGCTAAATGGCTTAGGGATTGTATCACATTTATCATTCAAAAGGCCTCCAACCTCCACGTCCCATAAAAGCTCATTCAACTAGAGCTGTAGCAGTGTCTGCTGTCTTTCATGCTAGAGCTTCCTTAGATGACATTTGTGCGGTAGCTACATGGGCATCTCCTCATACCTTTATTACTCATTACAAACTGGGCCAGGCCTCTAGAGGGCGTACATCATTTGCTTTGGTGGTGCTCTGGAATATTCTGTCATGAGTCCACCCAAGATTCAGGGAGCGAGAGACTCTGTCCCAAAGTCAAGGATTATGTGAAGATTGACAACATCAACATCAGATAAAGTTATGTCTTACCATAATGTTCCGTCTGTGTTGTCGATGTTCATCAATCCTTGACACACCCACCCCTTCTCCCAGCCTGAGACTCTTAGTGGACCGAATACTTCCAAGACTGACTTCATAACAAGGGCACAGATCTGGTCTCCTCTTGTTATTTGTCTGTCTGCCACTATTTTAGGCAAACTCGATCTGGGGTATTTCATAGAGGAGCATTATGGGTAGAGCCTAGCTCGAGAGTTTGGAAGGGGCGAACTGAAGTATATATCCGAGTCAGTTGAAGTCTGTTCGGAATGGAGCACAGAGTCAAGGATTAGTGAAGATCAGCAACGCAGATAGAATGTTATGGTAAGACATAACTTCTTTTTCAGAAACATAAAAACATATCCTGTTTAGTTTACAAGTTACACTTCATTGAGGGGAAAAAACTGCCAGTTTCTATTAAAATGAGTTGTATTAAATTTCTCCACCTTATAATTAAGATCTGACAATTTAATCATACAATCATACAAGTCAAATGATATGCAGTATGAAGTGATATTATGTATGTATTGTAAACACTCTGGCATTTGAGGCAGAGAGCTAAGACACTGTGGCCTTTAGCAAGTCACTTAACCAGACAGTTCTTGGAGCAAATATGAATTTTGGCTAGGCTCCTTAATGGTGTCCTGGACTGCATGCTTAGTAATTCTCTCTGAGTATATATATATTCTGCATAGTATAGTTTTTTTAAGGGTTTGTAACGCACAGAGGCCATCACTTTGAAGTGTGTTACAATGCTTATTAGTATTGAAGAGTAGAATATTTCTATGATAAATTTCATCTTGATCACTAGAACATAGTCATGTACATCAATAACAAACATACCTCTAGCTTGTTTAAACACAATGACACACTTGAGTTTCTGCACATTCAGGTCACTAGATAAAATCCTGTACCATATCCTAGCAAGCTGTATGTCACCCTCTGTGTCTCTCAAAACTCATAGCTCATATTTAGACCTACTGGAGACACTCAGCATCCAATCTAACACCTTACTCTTGAGGGGCTTTAATTACCCCTCTATAGACTGGGAATACTGCATGGCCTCAAATCTGTAAGCACAGCGATTCTAGGACTTTGTAAATAGAAACCACCTTGACCAGGTAGTGCATACACCCATAAGAGTTTCCCAATTACTGGACCTCGTACTCACAAAAATGGAAGAATTCTGCAACTCAGTAATGCCAGTAAATCCAAGGCAGACTACCTTTTAATCAAGTGATATGTTAAAATTCAGTGACCCTTTTAACTTTAGATGTAACTTCATTATGTGTGGTAATTCCCAATGATATAGGGATTGATTTTGTGAGACACTAAATATTCTTCATATAATACAGGCAAAATATATATTTTATGTACACTGCTCAATGTTACCTTAGAGACCGTCTCCATTTTCAGTGACCAGTATTTTCTTTAGAAGTTTGGTGTTGCAGTGGGCACCATGTGTGCTAACAGCTATGCCAACATGGTGCTGTCCTACTGGGAATATCTACACATCTTTGATAAAAGTAACTTCTTTCTTAAATATTTTTCTTTTTAGGCAAGCTTTGTGTATATCTTTTTGGTCTGGTCAGGACCGGAGGATTTGTTACATGAGGTTGTCTTATTTCAATCACACAATAGCATTTCTGAAATTTTCACCGTCTTTTTAAAAAAAATCAACTTTTTAGATGTATTTTTAAGTGATAATAGTTTGAGTACCAAACTTTATAAAAAAATATAAAAAGAATAATGTTACATCTAAGCAACATGCACCCGAAACATGTTCATCGAAATGTAATGAAAGGGCAGTTTTACAGGTATATGCACGTCTTAATACTAGTGATATCATGAAATAATCTTTTGAGGGTATCAGAAATGATTTCTTAAGGAGAGGATATAACAAGTATTAGATTAGTACAGTCTGTAATGAAGTCATTCAACGCGGGTGACAAGGTGAGACCATATTTTTTCTGTGTGAACTTCTGATGAAACGCGCTAGTTTTTATGATGTTGCTATTGGAAGTAAACTAGAATGAGTATCACCTACTCTAATGATAATATGGTATGTGAAGTGATAAACTGGCATATTCTGTAATCTGATATGAAGTATAAGAATATAATGGGTGACTCACCACACTTCTGTTATGAAAATAGCTCTTTGAAGATTTTGTTTTATAAATCTGTTAGTAAAAAGATGATTTTGTTGAACAGACAGGGTACATATGCTTGTAAAACCAGTCATTTTTGTAATGGCACACATAGCAGCACTAGCTGGCTGCACCCCACTACAAAACTTGCTACACTTTTCACTTTTATGCTGACTGTAAAAGTAGTGACCTTGTTTACTTAGCTTTCTATATGCTTTGCAGCAGTTATGTGGGCAAAACTAATAGATGCTTGAAAGATTGGATATGTGGACACCTGTGTGAGATAAGGAAACAGGACCGTAGAAATGCTTTAAGTAAGTGTATATTAAAGCATGGCAATTCACATCAATTCAAGTTTATGCTGTTGGAACTGTATAAATGTAATAAAAGGGGATGATACCAAAACCAAGGCTGAATGTATGGAAACTAAGTGGATTTTAGATTTACGGCTGACAAGGGGATCAGTGTAAATAAGACTATCCCTTTAACACCCTTATTAGTCACATGATTTGATGAGGTAACTTTGTACCATTTTAAATGTTCTTCTGTTTATTTGTTGGATCTGATGAAGCAACCAATAGTAAAACGCTGTGAAAGCACTTATCTTTGTTTTTAATCTGTTTTATGGAGAATGAAACTGATTTTATATATATATTTGGAAGCTTTGGAGGTTTTTGTGCATCCAACAGCAGTATGGTTTGCTGTGATGTAGCCGGTTTCTGTTTCTGCTTGTATAGGGAATTTGGGTTTAGATGTCCTCTAAATAATGTTTGTTGCAGCCAAGTAACTATTAAGAAAGTTGTAAAGTGAGGTTCTTTCACTTGATGGCCTAATGTTGGGGTGTAAAAATTTCAGCATCAGCAATCTGTAAATAATCAGTAAGTGATGGAAATTAACATTATTGGTTCTTATCAGCAATTTTATATCATTATCTCTCGGTCATAAGAGAGTTAAAACTTGATATATGTCCATTGTGTATCTACTATTTACGAACCAATGAAAAAGATTCATAAACTTGGATATCAAGCAGGAGTTGAACCCAGCCACTGGGGATGGACAAACCAGTGCATTTCTTTGTGCTGGTCCCAAGCCCAGATAAATGGGGAGGGTTGCGTCAGGGAGGGCATCCGGCATAAAATTTTGCCAAATCATACATGCGGACAACAGTACAGATATAGATACTGGATCGGTCGAGGCCCGGGTTAACAATGACCGCCACCAGTACTGTTGGCCAACAGGTTGCTGGCAGAAATTGGGCTACTGTTGGCCGAAGGAGAAGGGGGGGAAGGCATGCCTGAAGGCAGGTAAATGCGAGGACTGTGATAGTGAGGGTCAGAACTTTGAATATAGGGAGAGAGCTAGCTGATATGATGGACCAAAGGAAGGATTGTATATTGTGTGTGCAAGAGACCAGATGGAAGGGGAGCAAGGCTAGGTGTATCGGAGGTTGGTTCAAATTGTTTTATCATGGTGTGGATGGGAGGACAAATGGCATAAGGGTTATCCTGAAGGAACAGTATGCCAAGTGTGTTCTGGAGGTGAAAAGTGTGTCTGATAAAGTAATGGAAATTGATGGTGTAATGATGAATGTTGTTAGTGCATATGTTCCACAAGTTGGGTGTGCGATGGATGAGAAAGAAAAATTTTGGAGCCAGTTGGATGAAGTGGTGATGACTGTACCCAAGGGTGAGAGACTGTTGATTGGAGCAGATTTCAATGGGCATGTTGGTGAAGGGAACAGATGGGATGAGGAAGTGATGGGTAAGTATGGTGTTAAGCAAAGGAATGCAGAAGGTCAAATGGTAGTGGATTTTGCGAAAAAGTTGGACATGGCTGTGATGAATGCGTATTTTAACAAGAGGGAAGAGCATAGGGTAACATACAAGAGTGGAGGAAGATGCACACAGGTGGATTATATCTTATGTAGAAGGGCCAGTCTGAAGGAGATTGGAGACTGTAAAGTGTTGGCAGGGGAAAGTGTAGTTAGGCAGCATAGGATGGTGGTTTGTAGGATGACATTGGTGATCAAGAAGAGGAGGATGAGTGTGAGGGCAGCACCAAGGATCAAATGGTGGAAATTGAAAAAGGGTAATTGTGAGGTGGAGTTCAGGGAAGAGTTAAGACAGGCACTGGGTGGCAGTGAAGAGTTACCGAATAGCTGGGTAACTACATCAGAGCTAGTAAGAGAGATGGCTAGAAAGGTGCTTGGTGTGACATCTGGAAAGAGGAAGGAGGACAAGGAGACCTGGTGATGGAATGAGGAAGTACAGGAGAGTATACAGAGAAAGAGGTTGGCGAAGAAGTGGGATTGTCAGAGAGATGAAGAAAGTAGACAAGAGTATAAGTAGATGAGGTGCATGGCAAAGAGGGAGATGGCAAAGGCTAAGAATAAGGCATATGAAGAGTTGTATGAAAAGTTGGACACTAAGGAGGGAGAAAAAGACCTGTTCTGATTGGCTAGACAGAGGGACAGAGCTAGGAAAGATGTGCAGCAAGTAGGGGTGATAAAGGATAATGAGGGAAACGTACTCACAAGCGAGGAGAGTGTGTTGAGCAGATGGAAAGAGTACTTTAAGGGGCTGATGAATGAAGAGAATGAGAGGGAGGGAGAGAAGGTTGGATGATGTGCAGATAGTGAATCATGAAGTGCAGTGGATTAGCAATGAGGAAGTAAGGATAGCTATGAAGTGGATGAAGAATGGAAAGGCTGTTGGGTCCAGATGACATACCTGTGGAAGCATGGAGGTGTTTAGGTGAAATGGCAGTGGAGTTAACTAGATTGTTTAATGAAATCTTGGAAAGTGAGAAGATGCCTGAGGAATGGAGAAAAAGTGTTTTGGTACCGATTTTTTTAAGAATAACAGTGATGTGTAGAGCTGTAGTAGCTACATAGGGATTAAATTGATCAGTCACAGCATGAAGTTATGGGAAAGAGTAGTGGAAGCTAGGTTAAGAAGGGGGGTGATGATTAGTAATCAGCAGTATGGTTTCATGCCTGGAAAGAGCACTACAGATGTGATGTTTGCTCTGAGAGTGTCGATGGAGAAGTACAGAGAAGGTCAGAAGGAGTTGCATTGTGTCTTTGTGGATTTAGAGAAAGCATATGACAGGGTGCCTAGAGAGGAGTTGTGGTATTGTATGAGGAAGTCTGGAGTGTCAGAGAAGTATGTAAGAGTGGTACAGGATATGTACGAGGGTAGTGTGACAGCAGTGAGGTCTGCGGTGGGAATGATGGATGCGTTTAAGGTGGAGGTGGGATTACATCAAAGATCAGCTCTGAGCCCTTTCTTCTTTGAAATGGTGATGGACAGGTTGACAGACGAGATCAAACAGGAGTACCCGTGGACTATGATGTTTGCAGATGACATTGTGATCTGGAGTGGGAGTAGGGAACAGGTGGAGGAGACTGGAGATATGCTGTAGAGAGAAAAGGAATGAAGGTCAGCAGGACTAAGACAAAATATGTGTGTGTGAATGAGAGGGAGGATAGAGGAATGGTGAGGATGCAGGGAGTAGAGCTGGTGAAGGTGAATGAGTTTAAATACTTGGGATCAACAGTTCAGAGTAATGGTGAGTGTGGAAGAGAGGTGAAGAGGAAAGTACAGGTAGGATGAAATGGGTGGAGAAGAGTGTTAGAAGTGATTTGTGACAGACGAGCACCAGTAAGAGTGAAAGGGAAGGTCTACAAGAGGGTAATGAGACCAGCTATGTTATATGGGTTGGAGACAGTGGCATTGACAAAAAGGCAGGAGTCAGAGCTTGACGTGGCAGAGTTGAAGATGTTAAGATTTGCACTGGGTGTGACGAGGATGCACAGGATTAGGAATAAGTATATAAGAGGGTCAGCCCAGGTTGGAAGGTTTGAAGACAAAGCCAGAGAGGCAAGATTACGTTGGTTTGGACATGTGCTGAGGAGGGATGCAGAGTATATTGGGGAAAAAGATGCTAAGGATGAAGCTGCCAGGTAACAGGAAAAGAGGAAGGCCTAAGATAAGGTTTATGGATGTGGTGAGAGAGGACATGCAGGTGGTTGGTGTGACAGAACAAGATGCAGAGGACATGAAGAAATGGAAACAGTTGATCAGCTGTGGTGACCCCTAACGGGAGCAGCCAAAAGAAGATGATGATGATGATGATGATTAAGCAGGAGTTGCTAATGTCTGTGGATGAGATTCCAGAAGGCTTGCTGTCAGAGTAAGTGACGTATTCAGCAAGCAGGTCTTTTGGAATCTGGCCCTGCAGTCTAGGCCTGCCTATAGTATAGATGGACTTCACACCAAAGTAAGTCACTCACACACGGAACAAATCCTTTGCTATCAGGGCAGACTTGCACTGGACTGTTTCAGATCAGTTCTTTAGGAATTGGGCCTTGTATATTCAAGAAAGATAGTGCATGAGCATTATAGCAACAAGAATTAAATGATGTTGATTACATTGATCACTGCTGCAGTAGCCTTTGCTTGACTGGGTACATGGAATGTGTCCTGAAGCTTTGGAAGCTGTCCGGCTGTTATATACTTAGTAGCATATAGTCCATATAGCCAAGGCTACTGCAGCAGTGATCATTTGAACATTTATTTTTATGGTAAGTTTACTTGTACAACTGTACTGTTTCACCTTTTCTTTGATCCCAAAGGGTATCCAGTTATTGACATCACTTAACATAGAAGTTGCTTTCATTAAATAGTGTGTGTGTGTGTGTGTGTGTGTGTGTGTGTGTGTGTGTGTGTGTGTGTGTGTGTGTGTGTGTGTGTGTGTGTGTGTGTGTGTGTGTAGTTATATAATACACACACACTATAAATGCCTATGTGTTTAAAACCACCAAAGGTGCGACTAGCCACTTAAGTTTAGCTAATGCATTGTAGATTGTTAAATATTTTTACAGTGCTAGTCTGGCATGAAGAATAATAAACTAGGAGATATATTCAACTTTACAATATAAATTTTAGAAACAATGTAATTTTTTTAAGATCATTTGTGTAGAGTCTGCTGGAAATGGCCTCAGCACTTTAGGATGTCACAGGAGTGATAATTCCTTGCCTTTTTGAGGATATTGACTACAGAGATATATTAACTGTGATTTTATGTAAATCTGGAGGGTTCAAACAGGAAACGTCTTCAAATAGTGAAAGGTTGATTTAAGTTTTAGTGTATATGCAAAACTCTTTGGCACTTTAATAAAAACAAAAATTCTTTGATCACAGTCATCTGACTGACTCTCCATTTTTATTTAACATTTGTTAACCAGGAAAGTCAGACTTGGAACTAAGCCAATTTTCAGTGGAAGCCTGGGGAGAAACGCTCCAGATGCATGTCTTTGTAATGTGGGAGGAAAATGGAGTATCCGGAAGAAACCCACACAAAAGTAGGGAGGGCATGCAGACTCCACACAGAAGGCACCCCAGCTGAGAATGAATTGGAGAGCCTCTTGCTGTGAGGCAACAACCCTACCACTGCGCCGTCCACTAACTTGGATTATTTATCAATTTTCAAAATTCAAAATAAGTCTGTGCCACCATTTCGTAGTAAAGTTGCTGTAGTCTTATATAATTACAAAAGAGGTTGTGCAGTATATTAATGAAACTGTGGAATATTTTGTTGAATATAAACAGAAGCATGGCAGGCTTTATAAAGTATAAAAAGTGATTCTACAGTTGTGATTAAGCCAGCTAATAAAAAGGGAATATAGTTTTAGTGCTTTGTGTGTCATGCCTTGGTATGACAGTCTTTTGGAGTGTGAACAGCTTGGAATCAGTCCACTTATTAATATACAGAAGGGCTTGCATAATTTAATTGACAGTTGGGTGGGTGAGGGAATTACTGAGAAGATGGGTAATCTGGCGGCTGGTGACTTCAAATCAAAGGGGGGCTGCAGGAGACAGCTGAATGGGTGGGGTCAATGGGGGGGTGTGGTCAACTAGAAAGGGGAGGAGCTAAAACCACAAAACTAACTTTAATTAAATACGCTGCCCTGGGTGGCAAACTATCATTATGAGAGTCCACTCAAGACAAAAATAAGTGTAGAAGAATAAAAATATTTCAATGCATTGGCTGCATGACAGCTTACTTAATATCTAGATGGAAACAAAAGGTTGTGAGGCATGAAAAAATAAATTACTTTTTAAATACATTACTGGAATGCCAGTCAAAATCAAGTATAAGAAAAACCAGAAGCACTCGACTCAAACCACTTCTCCTTGCACTGCAGTTCTAATTATAATTTATATTCAGCTTTATTAAAGTACCAAGTAACATGCTGAAAGTAGAAATCTCTGTGATGCCCCCCACTTGTAAAAATGTTTCTTATCCAAAAAAGACCTGCTGCCTGACAACTATCTACTTGTTTCATGGGGAAAACATGATCAAAGTAAAAAATGAAAAGCAAACAAGAAACAAGCTCAAGATACATTGCTTAAAGGATTACTGTACAGGTTATGGACCTCACATGATTGGCATTCTGTTTAGTTTATGGGTAAAGTCTGTAGAGATGACTAGAAGTCTCCAACAAGTGTAATGAGCTTTTTAAAATAATGGAATCCTGTCCTTTAATACCCAAGACTTATACATTATCTAGTCAAGTATTCTCTGCATAGCAACAACAGAAAGGCTTTCAAAGTTGGCAGTTCTTTAACAGTATGCTTATTAAAGCTTACTTGCATCTTACGATCTCAGACAAGCTTACCTTATGGTCATTAAAGCATTGCTACTTAAACACAGAGCAGCAGGCACTTTCTGAGTAATAAGCATAAATCTGAGTAATAAGCATAAATCAACAGTACAAAAATATGACAGAAACCAGACCGTTCTGCAAAATCAAGGACAGATGAAAAGCCACTGTAGTACTTGTGTCTACCTTGGATGGGAGGGGGGACACTGCACATTTACACTGCATAACTACTCCTTGCCTTGCTTGGACACATCCAGAGTCACTACATGGGGGAATGGGGTGCAACAAGTATGTCACAATTTGAAATGTCTCTGGCTGACTGTGATAGCCCTGACACAT
The DNA here is from genome assembly GCF_019279795.1 of Protopterus annectens. Classification (NCBI taxonomy): domain Eukaryota; kingdom Metazoa; phylum Chordata; order Ceratodontiformes; family Protopteridae; genus Protopterus; species Protopterus annectens. Next base: position 60,759,522 of record NC_056725.1, read on the forward strand.
TTGCCATACCTCTTAACCTCAGAGCAAGAAATCTGGACAAAGCCATACACAGAAGTGGGACAAAGGCCCAAAAATAAGGACAATTTTTAAATATTGCTCTAATAAACTTAGAAAGATAATAGAATATGTCTTGCATTAGTTTGAATTTTCTGAAGGGTATAAAATCTGAAACTCAAATGTCTGTCATTATTTTCTAACTTCAGTCTTTAGTGATTTGTCACTAATTTGCCAAAAAACACAATTTTATGAAAAATGGGCCAAAAATGTGATGCAAAAATATAAAATAGCCACACAATACAGCTGGGAACCTGTCAAAGAAGGGACACTTTAATATTAGTACTGCTAACTTGAGCAGCTGACAAAATAAAAGAATCTACATGCATTTCAAGTAATCTATAACTTTGATTATTACAGTTATTTCTTAATTGTAAACCCTCCATGTTTTCTTCCAAAATTGTTATTTTGCGGAGGGATTATTAGGGGGAAGAGCAACATTTTGAGCCAAAATCGGGGACAGTTGAGAGGTTGGTTATGCCTAATTCTATAAAGCAATTTACTTGCATGTACCTCTCAACCTGTTAATGCAGTAAATCTGAACAAGGCCAAATATATTGGGGGAACATATAAACAGTACTAAAAATTACTCTTGTGTAAATTGAGACAGTTGATAGAATAACAGTTCGTTCTTTAGCATGCATTTTTCTGAAGGTTATGAAATCTGAAACTCGGTGTATCATTATTTAGTGACTTAATTCCTAAATGATTTGCCAGAAAACTACAAATTTTATGAAGAACAAACCAAAAATAAGAAGCAAAAATCTATTCATTCTTTGAAAATCTGGACAGTTGGGAGGTATAGTTCAGCTGGGCCTGTCTGAGTTTGCTGCCCATCCCCTCTGACAAAATCATGGTTGAATGGAGCCTCTGCAACCATTCCAATGAACCATTACTTGGCTATTTCACTCCATTTACCATAAACACTGATGTGCATACTGCTTTACTTCTATGATGAGTTGGACTTCATTTGAAAGTTTTATTTTGTATTTTACAGCACAAACACTAAGTAATCTGCTAAACAAAGCAATGCAGTCTCACAATGAAAACTTAGCATTAAAACTTCTCTGCCCTTGAAACTCACATTCATTGAAACAGCATTGAAACCCACATTCAAAAAAAATACATTTTGCCAGTGGCAGATAGATTAATTTTGGGCTGTTTTCAAATCATAGGCCCCTTGCATATGAAACATACATGTGCTCTTTGATACACCTTCCTCATTGTACTAAATTATATTCCTTGTACAATACAGTACAGTTATTAGAGGGCGTTTTAAATGTATTTTGGACATTTTTCCAGTAAGCAATGAAACAAAATGCATGCACCCATAATAGCAAAACTGCCCAGTTCAGAACATTTATCATAAAAGTCTACTCAGACTTCCACAGTCCACCATTATCAGTAAATATGCACAATTCTACAGTCCGCCATTATCAGTAAATATGCACAATTCTACAGTCCATTATCAGTAAATATGCACAATCTCTGAAGAAGTAAAAGTCATCTAAATAATTCCACATTAAAGAAATGTGTAACTAATGAAGAGGTTGCTGCTAGCAAACACCTTTATATTTCATGGTTTCATCGAAAAATAGTGTCTGTTGCTCCTCAGGAATAAATTGCCTATATTACATTAAAAAAATGATAAGCTAGTAATATTGCAAGAGGAAATGGATGGCAAACTGATAACAGACTCATAGTTAGTATCTTCACCAAGGAGAACATTCTCAGTATGGCAGCATCCACCCCTTGTGGGAGTAGAACCCACAGCCTTCTGCATCAAAAGCAAGTACACAACCTGTTGTGCTATTAACAAGGCAAACCAACTTCACTTAAGCAACACTAAACTTCTGTTCCCCTGCAGCTCTCAGCTCCTTATAAAATCTACTCAATACTCAACTGCATCTCAACTTCGCAGTACAAGAAAACTGGAAAAAGCCAAAATGTATTGGGGGGGGGGGGGTCAAAAGACCAAAAAACAGGGACACATTAAACATTGCTTGTATAATCTTGGAAAGTTGCTAGAATAAAATGCTTTGTTACCACCATACATTTTACTGCCAAGGTCCCTTTGAAAAACAGTCAGAGCAACATACCACTACGCCAAATCAGCTGCTTTGTGAAAGAGAAATGCTGCGTTACCACCATACATTTTACTGCCAAGGGTCCCTGTGCAAAACAGTCAGAGCAACATACCACTACGCCAAATCAGCTGCTTTGTAAAAGAGAGGAAGACAAACTTAAATGGCTATCGTTTACTGAATTCAGTTCTCACCATAGCTGTCAACCTCTTAGTACAAAACACCTGGACAAACCCAGTAATGAGGGAATACAGCCCTCAAACATATTCAGTGAATTCAGTTCTTGCCATAGATGTCAACCTTAGCACAAAAAACCTGGACAAAGCCAATAATGGGGGAATACAATCCCAAAAATAGGGACAAATTTCAAATATTCATCTTGTATGTTAGACAGCGGCACAGTATGCTATCCTCGAAAAAGGGCATAGCAAAATAAATTTAAAATGGGTGGTGAAAGCCAAACACATTCTGGTTAGGCTTATAAATGCCCTAGGGCAGATAGTCTAGTATGAACCTATGAACCTTATAAACTTAGAAAAAGAATAAAAGGTTGTGTTACTATGTATTTTCTGAAGAACATGAAGTCTGAAATCCAAATGCATGTCAATTTTACTGCTGACAGAACAAAAACAATTTTCAGCAGAGACCCAGGGAGAAATACTGCAGACACATCTGTAAAATGACGGCACCAGAGCAAATCCACACAAACACAGGGAGGAGATGCAGACTCCACACAGAAGGCACCCCAGCCAAGAATCAAACCAGAAAACCTATAGCTGTGAGGCAACAATACTACCACTGCACCATCAAATATGCAAGGAATTAAACATTCAGAAACCTGAAGTCTGAAATACAAATGCCTGTCAATTTTATTTAACATTTGTTAATCAGGACAGTCTGACTTGGAACAAAAAAAAATTTTCAGCAGAGGCCCAGGAAGAAATAATGCAGACATGTCTTTGTAACATGGGAGGACACAAAAGAAAACCCACACAAACACAGGGAGAAGATACAGACCCTGCAAAGAAGGCACCCCAGCCAAGAATCAAACCTGAGGACCTGCAGCTGTGAGGCAACAATGCTACCACTGCACCATCAAATATCAAGCATTGCAACATTTACAAACCACAGATATTATGAGGAACAGATCAGATCAAATATGAGGCAAAAATCTGCAATTTTTTTTTACAAATGGTGGTGGGTAGGGAATTCAGGTCTTTAACACCTGCATACCAAGGTACAGGGTTCAAGCCTGGGGTATTCCCTGCCACACACACACACACACACACACACACACGCACCTGTAGTAGCAAACCACAAAAACTAAATATAATGCCCTGGGTGCCAAACCGTCATTATGAGAGTCCAGTCAAGACAAAATGAAGTGTAGAAGAATAAAAATATTTCAATGCATTGGCTGCATGACAGCTTAATATCTAGTTGGAAACAAAAAAGGTTGTGAGGCATGAAAAAATAACTTACTTTTTTTTAAATACATTAATGGAATGCCAGTCAAAATCAAGTATAAGAAAAACAAGCAGCACTCAACTCAAACCACTTCTTGCACTGCAGTTCTAATTATAATTTATATTCAGCTTTATTAAAGTAACAAGTAACATGCTGAAAGTAGAAATCTCTGATGTCCCCACTTGTAAAAATGTTCCTTATCCAAAAAAGACCTGCTGCTTGACATCTACTTGTTTCATGGGGAAAACATGATCAAAGTAAAAAATTAAAAGCAAACAAGAAATAAGCTCAAGATACATTGCTTAAAAGGATTACTGTACAGGTTATGGACCACGCGATTGGCATTTGGTTTACGGGTAAAGCCTGCAGAGATGACTGGAAGTCTCCAAGTGTAATGAGACTCTTAAAATAATGTAATTCTGTCCTTTATTACAAATACTGGCGTATGCATTTCAATACCCCAGGCTTATACATTATCTAGTTAAGTATTCTCTACATGACAACAGAAAGGCTTTCAATGTTGGCAATTCTTTAACAGTATGCTTATTAAAGCTTACTTGCATCTTGCAATCTCAGCCAAGCTTACCTGATGGTCATTAAAGTATTGCTACTTAAACACAGAGCAACAGGCACTTTGAGTAATAAGCATAAATCAACAGTACAAAAAATATGACAGAAACCAGACCATTCTGTAAAAATGAAGGGCAGACGAAAAGCCACTCTAGTACTTGTGTCTACCTTGGATGGGTGGGATTCTCTGCACATTTACACTGCATTAACTACTCCTTGCCTTGCTTCGACACATCCAGAGTCACTACATGGGGGAGTGGGGTGCAACAAGTATGTCACAGTTTGAAATGTCTCTGGCTGACTTGGAACAAAAAAAAACAATTTTCAGCTGAGGCCCAGGAAGAAATAATGCAGACATGTCTTTGTAACATGGGAGGACACAAAAGCAAACCCACACAAACACAGGGAGAAGATACAGACCCCCCCCCCACAAAGAAGGCACCCCAGCCAAGAATCAAACCCAAGAACCTGCAGCTGTGAGGAAACAATGCTACCACTGCACCATCAAATATCAAGCATTGCAATATTTTCAAACCACAGATATTATGAGGAATAGATCAGATCAAATATGAGGAAAAAATCTGCAATTTTTTTTACAAATGGTGGTGGGTAGGGAATTCAGGTCTTTAACACCTGCATACAAGGTACAGGGTTCAAGCCTGAGGTATTCCCTACCACACCACCATGAGTCTAACGACCAGTATATTGCACTTGGGGCATTTTCACACACACACACACCCACCCCCCACTCTTACTTGTAGTCCATAAATCCAAAGTACACCACCGTAAAGTCCAAGTCCATAACTCCAAAGTACATGTAAACGACCACCACCGCACATCTGATCCATATCCAGATCCTGCGCAAATCTGACCCTGCCCGTTGCGAGATCTTCCCCTGACGAGACTGCAGCCAGACCCTGCCCTTCGCGAGATCCTACATCCCTGACTGCCGACGTTGCAGTCTGACCCTGACGCGTTTCCCCAGCGAGTTCCCAGGACAGTCTATGCAGTTTAGAACTGCATAGACTTGTGGGAGCTCTGTTGTCCATGTTTCTCAGTCAGGACTGCTGCTGAGACATCTGTGCATGCTCCAGACTGTCTCAGCAGCAGTCCGGACTATTGCGCATGCGCGAAGTCCGCAAATTTTACATTTTTTTTTTTATTTATTTATTCTTTTTTTTTTATTTTAAAGTTGAGGGGGCTGCAGTCTGGCAGTCCAATAGCACGGGCCGCCCTGGGTAATCATCCTATTTAAATAATCCATGTTAGCTCATTTTTATTTCCTCCCCAAAGTGCATAAAAATTGAGATAATCATCCTGGAAGGCTCATAGTTTTGAGGTGTTGGGAGCCTTTGCAAAAAAATGTGTAGTTTTGGATATGCCTTTTGTGTCATCACAAAGCTTATGTTACACATTTTTTTGCAAAGGTTAGGTTAATTGGGAATAATAATGTAGTTTTTAACAATAGATGTGAATAGGTTGTATTCTTTGATAAGGCCTGACTTGGGCTTTGCTACGTTGAGGGATGTTTTGAGGGATATGGAAGCTGTAGAACATATTTTATACATGGTCGAATTTTGTTTGCACAATTATTGTTTTTATTTCAATGGTATATTTTATAGGCAAGTCTGTGGGACTGCCAGAAGTGCAGTATTTTCTCCCTGTTAATGCTAACATTTTATTGGGGGCGGTGGAGATGGGCATTGGGCTGTATTTATTCTGATGTCTACTTTCAAACAGATGTTTTTCTATATGGATGTTCATAATTATTTTTTCTATTGTAAAATGTTCTGAGTAGAATTTAAAGACTTTTTTCATCATTTGATAGTTAATAGATATGGCCTAGCTTTGACTTTTAAATTTCATTCGAAGTATGTTCATTACTAACAGGGTTTGTTATAAGAGCCAGTAGAATGACCAGCAATGACAGAGCAGTTCAAGACGAGTTTGAATTTATAATAGATTTGTTTCAAAACAGGGGATATGTTGGAAAACATTTAAGGGACATGGGGGATGACATTGAATAAAAGGTACATTCAATATCCACCTATATCATCCCTTTGTAGGTCATAAGGTACAACATGATGGGAATAACAGGTTGATTTGTAACATCATAAAAAAGAATACGAACTGTCACGGCTGAAAGAAAACTTATTTAATAAAAAGCAGTAGAAAACAGTAAACGCTTTCACAAAGTCTCGAGTCTGAGGAAGCGATCTGGCAGATCGCGAAATTGCGTACTGTTTTCTACTGCTTTTTATTAAATAAATTTTCTTTCAGGCGTGACAGTTTGTATTCTTTTTTTTGTTAGTTTTGCTCTGAGTTGAATACTGTGCATATACCCGGTACTTGGATCTGTTTGTTTGGACTGGTTTGTAACCTAGATATGACAACTGATAGTGTAGGAATAAAAAAAATAGTCCAAAAACCAAACTTTGTGTATAACAACAAATATAATTTGAAGAGTTTATTACAGATGGATCACACCAGGTACTTTCCAAACAACTGGTAGACAAAAAAGACCTTCAGGATGTTCAAATGTGGTAATTGTAATTTTTGTAGATATATTCTTGTGGGACCCTTTGTGTAACTGAAATCTCTTCCTTACACTTTGAAATTACCTCTACATTTTACTTGCAGAACCAAAGGGGTAATATACATCAGCGTTTGCACAGCTTTCTATGTAGATATGACCAACCGGGCCTTATTTGAAAGGATGAAGGAACATATGTATAGTATAAAAAAAAAAGATGTGATCAGTGCTCTTTCTAAGCATTCGATAGAATGTACAAAATATAAAACATGTCTTTTTTTCTGTCATTGAAGAAGGCATGTTTGATTTAAAGGGAGGTGACTTTATGAATTTTTTAGAACAGAGGGAAACTTTTTGGCAGATTAAATTAGAAGCTGATAAAAAAAAACAGGGTTGAATGAAGTTATTAGTGTAAAGTGATTTTTTACGAGACAGAAGTTTACAGTTGTATAAATATATTTTGATGCAGTATTTTACATATGGTTTTATTCTAATGAGTTGCATTGAAATTATTTGGTTTTATTGGTCAATTGAATAATTGGTCATTTATGGAAGGTTTGTTATAAAAGTATTATTTTGAATGGAGAACTGTGTTTTGAAGAAGTCTCTGGAAGAAAGCTTTAAATAAGTTTGTATGCTCATCTCATTTTTTTGTGTTAACTTTCTACACTGCCTTTATTGTGCCATTAGATCCAGTACTTTAATTTGGTTTAGGGTTTGTTCTACTTTGTGTAGGAATTATATATCTGATAATAGTTTTCCTAATGCTATGTTTGAATTCACATCCATCCCCCCAAACATAATGAATTCTTTGGTGAATTTTATAGGGCTTTTTCAGGATGTAGTATTTTGGCATTGTAAGTAGGCTTAGTATCTTAGGATTAGCGGTTATAGTGATTTTCAATTATGTATGTGTGTGTATATAGATAGATATAGATGTGTGTGTATATATATATATATATATATATATATATATATTACAGTAAGTATGAAAGAGTAGCAAGTATTTAGTCTAGAAAGATTGTGCAAGATAATGAAGTTTATTATGCAACATATGTATCCATTGTGGAAGGGGTAGCACATGTTTCGAGGAAGTATTGACATTTAGTTATTTCACAGGAGAAATGCCCTGGGTATAGGTGATCATCATACTTTCTTTGGAGAATTGGGATAATTTTGTTGGTACAATATCTAAGGGGTGTAATGTGTCCTTTTTTCTTGATAGTTTGATAGTAAATATTAATGGTCATAATTTTACTCTGCCTGATGATAAAAATTGTTACTTAAAGCGGGTGGTATAGGGGCTTAAATGTCCATGTTTAGAGAGTTTATATAGGTCAAACCTCATGACAAGTAAATAGAGTAGTAGATGAACATGTTAAGGATTTTCATAATGGGATAACTGCTAGCCCTGCAGATCTGGATCTCAATCAAAAATCCAGACTTAAGATTTATTTTTTATTGTTTTTGCCTGCCAGTGCCCTGCTTTGTTTTTTAATATTTCAGAGTTATTGAAAAAAAAGAGAGGATTTACTTTTAAAATATTACAGACCAAGGAAATGAATAATTACTTAATGATGAAATGTGTTTTGTGATTTTTTTTTTTTTTTTTTTTTTTTTTTTTATCTATAACTGTTTATTTATTGACATTTGATTACCGGGTAAGTCTGACGGGGTAGAAGTCCATTTTCAGCACAGGCCAAGGGAGAAAATTCTCCAAATAATAAAACATTTTAAGAACAATTTTACAGTCTTCAAAAATAAAACAAAAGCATCTGCAGTTTCAATATTAAATTCCAGACCCTTTTTCTACTTTCTGCATCCCTACTTGCAGTAACTCCTACTAGTAAAATGCCCTTTCTTCATTCCTGTGTTGGCTTAGGTCTTAGAATGGGTGTGCTTCGAAACATGGAAATACAGAAATGGTGAATGGATAATGATTGATCCTGAAAGATCAAAAGCCAAAACAACGGAACAGCAAAATATCCCAACTAATTATGTATACCAACTCCAAGATCACTCTACAGTGGGGAAGAGGCAAATTCACTGATCCCCACTGTGCACAGTCTTGCAAGACTTGGCAATGGCGCACACTCTTTCCCGTTCTGCACTATATGCTACATCAGGCCACAAGCACCTGTCAGCCCTCGTTGTTTCTGTAGCATTTACAGGTTTTACAGGCTCAGGTTGCTAGCCCAAGACCCAACCCTCTGAGGGTGCATTTCACACGCACGCACCCACTCACACTTGAGTGTCCAGTCCACCTACAACGTGTCTTTGGAATGTGGAAAGAAACCAGAGGCCCTGGAAGTGAACGTAGGGAGGACATGCAGACTTGGCACAGAAGGGACCCTGCTGAGAATTGAACTGGATACCCTGTTGCCATGAGGTGACAGTGCTAATCACTACACCACCGCACTGACCCTTAACATTGGTAGCACAGCTCCTCGTGGTATCCAGCAGAGTTCCTAGAGCAGCAGAGAAAGGAAAAAGCAACTTTCCAGATTTTAAGTATTTTTTTCTTGCATTTTTTGACCATTTGTGTTATTCGATGACTGTTTCTGTCTATTTTATAGTGGTATTACCTGTTTTTCCAGTTTTTATAAGCTTTAATTGTTGGTTGCACTTCTTAGTATAAGTTTGCTTAAAAGTTAAACTACAGGCTAATACACTCAAGTGTACTAGCTTTTGATAGCATTTAATCGAAAAGCAAAGCATTTATTGTGTTTTCTGTTCTGTCTGTGAAAAAAAACTTGGAAAAAAAAAACAAAAAAATATTCTTGTTCTCCTAACTTTCCTGGCTAGCTTGTTCCAGTGATCAGATTTTGCTGATCCCTGGGCTTTGTCTTGGTTCCTGTACTTCTCCATTTTCTTTGTTTGGTCAGGGGGAAGTTTCTTTACTCACCAGTGGGAGTGGGGAGTACTGAGCTGCCTGTTTGTCCTCAGAGGAGTGGTTTAAGACAGTAACTTGTTCAGTGGCCATTTAGGGTAATTTCCTGCCTTTTCCTGCCCCCGCTATAAAGCACGCTTTAGCGTGGAGTTGCCACTAGAGCAGCATCGGGCAGCGCCGGTTTAACAAGGTTAAACTTTTTCTGGCTCCATAAAGTCTGTTCTTCATTTTTTCCCTTAGAACTGCTCTACTAGTAACCTAAACAGTATATCCCTTGACTAAAAAGCGCAGCACTTGTTCCTAAAAGTTTTTTTTTTTTCTCAAAAAAAAAAAGCTCAGCACTTGTCACTTCTATATTATACAAAGTCCCTCACTTGCGAAACCCCCCCAGGAGTACCCACTTCCTTACTAAGTCCTCTCTTATTCAGTCTCATACCTAACGTCTTAATTTTTTTAGCATGTCTAAGGGCCAGATGCTGGCGTCCTCTCCTGCCCAGCTGGTGAATCTGGGAATATTGAAGCAATGTTACAATTGCCTCATGTACACAGACAACCCTCTCCTCCTCCCACATAACACAAATACTTGCGAGAGATGCAGCTATTTAGCCAAACTGGAGGCTGAGCTCTCTCATCTCAGGACTGGCAAGACCAGACAGGAGGAGAAGGCAACTACACACACCACAAAACCAGCCTCACATAATGCTACCACACCACTGAATCAAACACATAAACACACAAAGACATACTGAGGCTCTGAGTAAAAATTTACCTAAACAGCAGAGGCCTCCTAAGCAGACACCCAAACAACTGCTACCTCAAGACACCCCACAAGCAACACACAAACCACAAAATCAGTGTGCAAAGCAGTCACAGCCCTTAAGGCCAAATACAACACCAAACATACTTGTCATAGGTGACTCCATAGTCAGACACACTGACGTCCCACTCACCAGGCTGAACAAGGAGAGGGTCACAGTAAGCTGCCTATCGGGCGCTAGAATCCGCCACATAACACAAGCACTCTGGTCACTCCACGGCAAGTACAAATATGACACAGTCATTGTCCATGCTGGTGTGAACGACCTGAGACGTACCTCCCTGGACTACATGAAAAGAGACATAGAGGAGCTCTCTGATTATGTAGCCCAGGCAGGTATGACCCTGACCCTGAGCAGTATCCTTCCTTCACCAAGAATGATGCCACAATATAGAGACAAGATGATCAGCTTTAAAAAATAGCTTAATGTCTGGTGTCATTCAAAGGGGATCCAGTGTCTGTCTGCCTGGGATGACATGCTTGACAAGCCACGCTGCTTATGAGGGACGGCTTGCACCAGTCACCCCTGGGATTCTGGATATTGGCTAAGGCTCTTGCCACCCCCATAGTGCCTTTTTTAGGCAAGGCTCAAATTCTAAACCTACCACCCTAGAAAACAAAAATGGGAAGAAACTGAGGGTAATGCTGCTCAATGCCAGAAGTCTAAATCTCAAAATGCACGCACTCGAGGCCCTTCTCAGTATGGAGAATATCGATGTCTGTGCTGTAACTGAAACCTGGTTCAAGGCTCCTGAGAGCACCCCGGCACTATTAGGTTTTACCTCATATCATGCGTTCCGGCCCCAAAACCCGGACCACATCACAAAAGGAGGGGGTGTATCCATATTCATAAAGGATACCCACACCTCCAGGTTGGTGGCAACGCACGAAGCTTCGGAAACCATCCAGGTGCAACTAACCATAGGCAAAACTGCTCTACAAATTGTAGCATGCTACAGGCCACCCTCTCAAACTCAGCAACCCCACACAGCCTTCCTGAAGACACTGGAGGGTATAAATGTATCTCCAAACACCATCATATTGGGTGACTTCAACTACCCAAATATAGACTGGGAACATTACTCAAGCCCTAACTTTCTAGCCCAGCTGTTCCTGGAGTTCATAAATTCAAATGCCGTGGAACAGCTAGTCACTGTTCCCACGAGAGGAGAAAATATACTAGATCTCATTATCACAAACATGGGGACAAAATGCTCCACACCAGAAGTATATCCCTCATTGGTGAGATCTGATCATAAACTAATCTCACTGGAAATCCACATCCCGCCCCCACCCCAAACAAAAAAGACCACAGTGAAGAACTTCTCTAAAGCAAACTTCACACTACTCAAGACTGGTGTGGTATCCTTCAAGGCCCCTGAGCCAGTGGAAACCACAACCCAAGCTGCGGAAGCCCTTACAAATGCCTTCTATGAACACCTCCAGGACTGCATGGATCAGGCAATCCCAAATAAAGCCAAGACTCTTTCCACAAAGGGCAAACGTCCAGTCTGGTGGACTCCAGCCATTAACAAACTTTACAATAAGAGGAGAAAGCTATTACACGATAGAACAAAATCCATAAAAGGGAAGTCACCCCTGATCATTATTAGTAAAAAAATACGAGCACACTCACCTAAAATCAACTAAGGCCAATTTTGAGAGAAAAATTGCCATGGATTCAAAGGACAATCATAAGGCCTTTTTCAGCTATGTTAGGAACTTGGGTGGAAACTCCCAGATATGCTCAGAATTAGTCCAAAATGATACAAAAATCACTGAACCCACAGACATTGCCAACATACTGGCAGACAGGTTCAGTGCAAACTTCACCCCCTCTCCCCCCCTAAAGGAGAGATAACTATCCCAGCGGAGTGTAGCCTCCCAGACATCTCAAATGTGCAGGTGAAAGCTGCTCTCTCTAAAGCTAAAAACACAGCATCAATGGGACCGGATGGTGTCCCTGGCTGTGTGCTACACGAGCTAAATGAGGAATTAAACCCGCACATTAAGCAGCTGTTTAATCTCAGCCTTGCCACAGGATACATGCCCAAGGAGTGGCGTATGGCAACTGTGGTCCCACTCCACAAAGGCAGTGCCTCTACGGACCCTGGTAATTACCGCCCCATAAGTTTAACAAGTCTAGTCTGCAAAGCTATGGAGAGGATCATAATGGAGCTCATAAACAAAGATATAGGGGACTTGCAGACATTGGACTCGACCCAGTTTGGCTTCGTCAAGGGCAGATCATGCCTTTTTAACTTGGTCGACTTCTTCGAAACAGTCACCAAGGCCATTGATGAGGGAAAGGCAGTCCATACAGCCTACCTTGACCTTGCAAAGGCTTTCAACAATACCCCACTCGGGTATTGTAGAAAAACTTACCAGCTTAAATGTAAACCCATATGTCACAAGATGGGTTGCAAACTGGCTTAAGGACAGAACCCACAGGGTTAGAGTTGCTGGCGCTATGTCAGACTCCAAGCCGGTCACAAGTGGTGTCCCACAGGGCTCGGTCCTTGGCCCCCTATTGTTCGGCATCTACTTCTCAGAAGTACAGGCCAACATGGGAGGACTTTGGCTGACCAAGTTTGCAGACGACTGCAAACTGGGCACCATAGTGGAAAGTGCATCGGACACGGATATACTTCAGAAGGGACTCACGGAAACAGATAGCTGGTGCCAGAGCCATGGCCTGAAGTTAAACGCCAAAAAATGTATAGTCATACCTTCGGGAAAAACAAGGTATCCCCAAGCTACCATATAGGCGGCAATCCACTAAGCACAGAAGAGGTTATCAGGGACCTGGGGACCCTGGTTGACAGTGGCCTTTCTTTTTGACACTCACGTTGCTAAAGTGGTTAGAAAGACCTTCTACATTGCCCACCTGATCATGAAGGGATTCACATCCAGATCTAGTGAGGTCATTGTTCCCCTGTACTCTTCACTTATCAGACCAATGATCGAGTACAATGCCCCATTCGGGATGTATCTCACCCGACATCTGCAGCAATTGGAGAGACCCCAAAAGTTCCTCACCAAAAGGATAAAGGGACTCCAAAATCTGTCATATGCTGCCAGATTGAAGAAACTCCAGCTCTATTCATTCGCATACCATCTGCTCAGAGGTGACATGTGCCTGACATACAAGTCCATGTCCAACCCAGAATTAATGGACATGCTCTACCTCAAAAAATCCAAATCCACCAAAACCACTGGAGCAGGCTATTTAAACTTTAGCACGGATATAAATAGGACGTGCTGGAGGGATAGATTTATCACTCAGAGACTCCCTATGCTGTGGAATAAAATCCCGGTCCATGTGAGGCAGAGCACCTCGCTGGCTCTGTTCAAGAGAAATCTTGACCTGTGGATGGGAGATCGTAGGTTTACCCCGGGAATCATCTCTGTGTCACTGCTGGACAGAGACACAACAAACTAATGGGCACAGTATTTTTTCATATAAGGGGTGGCGTAAGCCACAAAACTTTGGGCTAGGCTTATAAATGCCTTAGGGCAGATAGCCTAGTATAAACCTATGAACCTATGAACAATGACTTTCGATCACTTCTGCCGGTGTTTAACACATTCAATTATGAACATTCGATTTATATGGAAGGCTCCCCTTAGAATACTTTCATCGGCTTTATGTATATAATATGTATTTTATTCTCTCTAAAAGACCTGCATCCAAAATCCTGTTCTCTTACCTCTGATTCACCCCACCCCAATTTCATCATCATCCATTTCCACTTTGATTTAAAACGTTCTATTTGTGTTATGTATATGAGCCTTAATTACATAGCTTAAAATATCCCTTTTATTAAGCAATCCTAACCACCTTGTTCTAAGGGAAAAGCAATTTATTCATCTTAACTCTTACCCTGTCCCCCCACCCACAAAATTAACTAATTTATTTACCTCTTAGTTGTGATCCGCAACTTTTCTCCTCTTGTTGATAAAATTATGCCTGACATACATACATACATACATATATATATATATATATATATATCTATATATATATATATATATATATAGATATATATATATATATAGATATAGGATCCGGACACATGCTCGACTAGCATATGACCGAATCACAAAACATTCAACACACATACACGAAAGCGCTTAACATCAACAAGCACTTCCGTGCATGTGTGCCTGTTTTGTAGATCAGACTACGGTGCGGGTAAGGGAAAATTCCCTTTTCCCCACTGTAGTGCGATCTCAGAATGAGAATAATAAAGTAGGGGTGTGGAGGGGGTGCAGGGGGGCAAAGCAGAAACGTAGATTTTTTTTGAACTACACATACACGGAAGCGCTTTTTGATAAGTGCTTTCGTGTGTGTGTGTGTTCGATGTTTTGTGATTTGGACATATGCAAGTCGAGCATGTGTCCTAGGCCTATATATATATATATATATATATATATATTTTTTTTTTTTTATAACTCATTTGATGAGCATGAAGCATCCTTCTTGTTTTCCATTTTAATCTATCCAACACGTTTTGGGGCCAGTCAATCACTCCAAAACTATAAGTAAGGACAGGAAGAGCAAATTGGTTTATAGCCTAGATTTTGTTCCTAGATGCCAACGCTATTTTAAGAATTAATTTAAGCCTTCTAAAGTATTCCGTACTAAGTTTTATTAACATTTGTTCATGTTTTATTGTCGATCCTTCATCAGTTCCCAAATATTTATACACTCCCTCTTGCTCAAGTTCTTTTATATTACATTCTTGTCCCAAACTGATGTTTCCTGGTGCTGCAGTTTTCCTGCTTTAAAAGTTGCTTTTGTACGCTTTTCAAGACCACATGACATTCTTATATCATATGAAGAAGTTTTGACAACCTACAGCTGTGCTTTCAGTTCCTCATCTAATGAGCTATACAGTTTTAAATCATTGACAGAGAAGATAAGTCTTTACACGTTGTTGTTTTTTAGGAGCCATATTGTAGCCATGGCCTAAGTTAAGTAAACAGCTTAATGGGTTAATGGCAAGGCAGAATAGCAATGATGACAGTCACCCTGGAATATCCCCCTTTGAATGTTTATCCCTGGGATAATCTGTCCTTTATCATGGCTTTCATGGTCACTATAATGTAGTCTATCAATGTAGGGTGTATCTTATACATTTTAAGCACACTTTTATCCATGAATGTGGGATAAAATTCTTCCCCTTTTTACAGTTCTCCAGTATGACTTTAACAACAAATTATCCTTTGATCCATAGGACTTTCTTTTATTGCCATTTTGTTCTATTGCCATAATTGAGTTTTCTTCTAAATGACTATAAACTGTTGGCAACAATTCCCATGTGTAGTTTGTACGTCGTCAGAAGGCAAGTTATTGGTCTAATTTTTAGGGTAGCTTGCAGGTTCACAATTAAGGAGCATTGTTTTGCCTGTTAGCCAAGTTGATGTCTGTTCAGGGTGGGCATATAAATAGTTCTTACTCGTGGCTAAATCCTCTTGCAAAGATGTTAATACTTTTAACCAAAAGTTAGGTACTGCATCTCGGCCTGGGCTTTTCTTAACTTTGTCTCAATCTCTGTGGCTGTTACTTCATCCCATTTCATATCCTGTACCTTTAAACTTCTTATTCTTTCTCTTACTACTACTATCCATTTAGCATCTTTATGTTCCACAGGATCTTCATATACTTCTCCAAAATGTATCTACTTCCTCTTTTTTTGATGGCCTTTCAATTCCTTTTACTTCCCAATTCTCTATAAAACTTTTTGGATCATCAATAAATTACTTATTTTGTACTTTTCTTTTATATTTATCTGTGTATCTTCCAAGTTTTTCTGATTGTGCTGAACATTTTAGTTTATTTGCGATAGTGCATGATAGATCCTGGTCTGTTCTAATATATTTCTCAGTATTTTTATTGATCTATTCCCTCTTCTACAGTCTTTTAACAGTGACACTACTTGTCTTAATTGCTTTATAGTTTTCTCTATTCGATACTCCCATGATGGTGTTCGATTTCTCCCTTCCTTTCCCTCACTACCTTCTGTTCTTGTGGTAGAACTTTATCAGTTATTAATTTAGCTGCACAGTAATGTATCCTGTTTACTTCTGTTATATTGCATGGATCTCTGTGGATGGTCCTAATTACTGTGTTAATTTGTTTTATCAGACTTATGACTTTTGGGGTTTTATTGACCTTCTGTAGTCTATTTCTCTCATTGATCTTAATGTATCTATCCATGTCTATTAAATCAAGCAACTCTTCATTTAACTCATTTTCTTCAAAATTTGAGGGCACATCCCTTGTTTTCCATTTCCTCTGGGCATTCTATAGAAAGTTCTATAGCATCTTCCTGTGGCGCCTTCTCTTCAATTTCATCTTGTGCCATCTGTTGCTCTTTCATATGGAAACTCATTGGCCTATCACTCCTCAACATTGACTGCATCAAAGTTTCCTGTTCCTTTCTTTGTGGTCTAGTTTCAAGTCAAATGTTTATACTGATTTCCTGAGGAAGGATCCAAAATATCTTGATATGGCACTTGACCAGTTGCTTCCTGTTGCACTGGCTTCCCCTTAATTTGGATATCCATTGCTCTATCCTGTTGTGGGGCTTTCTGCAATCGATTTTCTACACTGAATTCCTTCACTTTGCTGGTCCTCCATAACATCAGTTTCTATTTCTTTAACATCTCCATTACTAATCTCCTTTTCTACTTTTCCTCTTTGTCGTCTTATTTTTTTGTATTGTAAAGTTTTCCATGTCTGGATTCTTTTGCCTGTATTTCTCTTCAAATATATTTGGTGCTGCTCTTTTTGTATTGGTTAAATGTTCATCCTGTTACACTGCTGCAGTCATTACACTTGGATTAATCCTGCTGTCAGGCGGTTCCCCAGTCGGCCCGAGTTCCAAAGTCTTGGTCTGGCGTCGGTTGCTGTCGCCTCCTCCCCGACGTCAGTGTGACAGGGGTATATAAGATGCAGCTGATGCCATTTTCTTCAGTCTTTCTTGCTGCGCGGTGCCCAAAGCAAAAGCAGTTCGCAAGTGCCAGTCGGCCGTCTCCTGAGATTTACACTCCGAATCCAGAACCAAAGTCTTCTACAAAGCTAAGTACCCCATTGGGGAAACGTTTTCTTGCCTCAGACCGATGTCGGTAAAAGTTAATAACTGTATTTCTTGTTGGAAGCAAATACCTCATAAGGATTTCCATTCTTATTGTATCCCATGCCTAGGCCCAGACCACGACGTCACTGGTTGTCGGTTTTGTGCTAGGTTTAACAAACATCGGTTTGATTTTGCCTGACATTATTTTGGTAGAAAATTCAATTATACCATGCCATCGGAACTTCCAATGACCAGAATACATAAAAAACGCAAAGACAAGGATAGGCATCCAAGGCCCAAAACTGACGACGAAGCCTCTTCTAGGCCAGTCGCAGGTTCTCCGGTTTTCAGCGAGGCGCCTTCGCAGCCCCTGACTACCACTTCTGTAAAACCACAGGCTGCCTCTGACTCCCACGTGGAGATGGCTGGGCCTTTGGATGCACAAGTTATTCAGCCTACCGAAACTAACCCTTCAGAGGGATCTGGAGTAGTTGAGCTGCCCGTAGCTTCAGAGGGTGTTTTCAGACCTACTCAATTAAGCATTAAACCCTCTGCTAAGTCTAAACCAGCTTTAAAATCAAAGAAACAAATACGGCATTCTTCAGCACAGGCCTCCATGTCTAAGAAACAAATGCTCAAAATGGCCGAAGACCTAATCACTCTGATCAGGGGCTCCCATCCCCCTTCTGATAAAAGGCCTAGACAGGATGCAGACTATGACTCATCTGACCAGGTGTCCCTCTCTTCAGATTCATCCTCAGACCTAGGATATTCTTTACCCCCTTATGCGGATTCTGATGCTGAGGAGTCAATTGCATCAGCCTCTCCACCTGAGGACTACTCCTTTGGGGAACCCTTGCATACCATGAGGGAGCATTTCCATTGGGAAAGCCAGGATTACTCAGAATCCAAGAAAAGGCTCATAGACTTCCTTTTATTGCCTCAACACAGACCCCTTGCTATTCTGCCAGTGTTAGATATTGTGGATGATGTGTATACTGAATCCAGCTTAAATCCTGATTCCTTACCTCCAGCCCCAGTTAAACCTGACAGATACTACAGAGTCCCTGACTCTCACAAATTTCTGTAAAAAAGCCCTGTTGCTTACCCTGAAACTATTTCTCAGGGACCCAAAGGGGTTAAGGCCTCATCAGCCAAGAATCCAGTTCCCTCTGACAGAGATTCCAGAGCATTAGACAGATGGAGAAAGAAAGTATATACGTCTGCAAGTTTAGCAATGAGAGCCTTAAATTGCCAGTTTCACATGCTAAAATATCAGCAATTTTTACTGCCTCAGTTGAAACAAAAAATGCTTCCAGGTTCAGATCCTCCTACTTTAAAAAAAAAAAAAAAAAAAAAATGCAGGATTTATTGCATGCAGCTGAACAGGTGGGAAAACATACTTTGCAATGTGGTTTTGATTCTTTAGAGACCTCCTGTAGAGCAGCAGTTACAGGCTCTGTCATTAGAAGACATGCTTGGTTAAAAGAACATACGTTACCAGATCATGTTAAAGCAAAATTATTGGAAGCACCTTTGCAGCAGGATGTGTTATGTGGAGTTAAGGCAGAAGAGGTATTAAAGAAAATGGAGGATAAGGCAAAATCTATGCAAACGGTGAAGGATTTCTTACAGGTTCAGCCTCCTAGATTTAGCAGAAATTGGCCAACTAAGAATTGGTCCTTTCCAGTTAGACAGACCTCAAAGGGGCAGATACAGATGTCCAAGAGGTAGAGGTCAACCACAAGGTCCTTACAGGCCTCGACAATGGGTTGCATCAGGCCAGAAAGAAGGGGAAGACAGGCCCCAACCATATAAAAAGCAGCCCCAATGACTTCCCACTACAGCTGCCAAACAACTCTCTCTTGGCAGCCCCCTTGGGAGGAAAACTGGCACTTTTCTATCACAATTGACATATGATCACCAAAGACAAATGGGTTCTCAACATTGTATCTCAAGGTTACAGGCTCCAATTTCACACACTGCCAAGGTTAAAAGGAATGCCAAATCTGCCACCAAATCAATGGGCAGAGGCTCAAAAACAAATTACAGCACTCATGGATATGAGAGCTATTCAAAAAGTACCACCACAGGAGCAAGGACACGGATTTTACTCAAGACTCTTTCTGGTTCCCAGAAAGGACAAAGCCTGGAGGCCCATTCTGGATCCTTCTTCTCCAAACACTTACCTGGATGTTCCGAAATTCAAAATGTTGACACTACAGCAGCTTCTTCCCATGCTGGGCAAGAAAGCTTGGCTCATCAGACAAAACTGCAGAAGATACCTCGGATTCATAGCTGGTTCAATGCACTATCAATTCTCTGCACTGCCCTTTGGCTTATCTACTGCACCCAGGGTCTTCACAAAGTGCCTGGCACCAGTAATTGCATTTTGCAGACAGAAAGAAATTCAGATTTATTCGTACCTGGACGACTGCCTGATTCAAGCAGAAAGCAAGGACATTCTTCTAAAGCATCTGGCATTTGTAAAAAAAGTTATTAAGTTGCCTGGGGTACACAGTAAACGAAAAGAAATAAAAACTAGTGCCCTCACAAAAGATAATATTCCTAGGTGCCAGCTTGAACACAACTGCCCAGATGGCTTATCTCACGCCAGACAAGCAAGGACAACTGACTCAATACTTTCAGTTGATGGCAACAAAGACCCAACTCCATGCAAGAAAAATTCTGCAGGCCTTGGGTTGCATGGCATCTTGCATACTACTAATTCCGTATGCCAGACTGCATATGAGGAAGCTACAATGGAACCTAAAGAATGTATGGTCTCAACACTGTCAAAGTTTGGAAACAGTTATACCACTAATTCCTTGCCTTCAACAGGAGTTTCAATGGTGGGCTCAAGCTTGTCACCTCAACAAGGGACAGCCTTTTACTCAACCCACAGCCAGGCAAACACTGACAACAGATGCATCGGATTACGCCTGGGGAGCACACATGGCAAGCAATTGTATTCAGGGCAAGTGGCCCGCAGAGCAAAGGCATCTTCACATCATTCAAAAAGAGATGCTAGCTGTACAAAATGCCCTTATAGCTTTCAAGGACCTGCTGCATCCAGGACAACTACTGCTAAAGACAGACAACACTACAGTTATGTGGTACATAAACAGGCAAGGGGGCACTCACTCCTACCCCCTCTGCAGGCAAGCCATGACCTTGTGGAACACAGCTCTAAACTATCAAGTTCATCTGCAGGCACAATTCCTACCAGGAGAGAAAAACACACTGGCAGACGACTTAAGCAGAAACATCATGGATCCCCACGAATGGGAATTGAATCCACAAATATTCAGAATAACACAGAAATGGTGAAGCCCGAACATAGATCTGTTTGCATCCCCAATAAACTGCCAGCTACAGAAATTATGCACAAGGAGTTACCATCCACAAGCATGGAAAGTGGATGCCCTCTCATTCAGCTTGAAAAACCTACAAGTATACATATTCCCACCACTACCTCTCCTGCCAAAGGTACTCATAAAAGCCAGGCAAGAAGAGCCAAAGATGATCCTGATTGCACCAGACTGGCCACGCCAGCACTGGTACCCAATCTTAAAGAACTTAGCACAAGGACCACCCTGGATTTTGCCTCAAATCCCACATCTGCTGACTCAGCACAACAATCAGATACTACACAGCCAGCTAAAGACCTTAAACCTAGCTGCTTGGAAGATTCCTTAGTCAAGCAAGCAATGCCACTCTCCAAAGCTGTTATGGATGTCATTCTGGAGGCCACAAGGCCTAGTACCAGGAAAGCCTATTCAGATAAATGGAAGAGATTCTGTGCCTGGAACCAAGCTCACAGCCTTGACCCTCATGTTCCAAACATTCCTCAGATACTACAATATTTAACTGCTGAACAAAGGCCTCTCCTTCTCATCCATCAAGATCTATGCCTCTGCCATCTCTGCTCATTACAACACGGATCCACCTTTGCTAAGACAGTACCTCAGAGGGGCTAAAAACATAAGACCGCCCATAGAGCACCTACTCCAACTTGGGAACTCAACTTTGTTTTGGAAAAAATAACTTTACCCCCTTTTGAGCTAGCTAACACAGCAGAATTAAAATATATATCTTGGAAAACTGCTCTGCTCCTGGCAATAACATCAGCATGAAGAGTTTCAGAATTACAGGCACTGATGGCAGTAGAACCTTTCCTCATTTTCCACCAGGACAGGGTGTCTTTAAGAACTAACCCTATGTTTATGCCAAAGGTGGTATCCAGTGTGGCTCTAAACCAAACTATTAATTTGCCAACTTTTTATCCAAAACCACAGAATAAAGGGGAGAGACTACTGCATTCCTTGGAAATTCACTGGCAGTTGCACTTCTACTTGGACAAAACCAAAGCTCTCAGGAAATCTGAGCAATTATTGGTAGCATATGTTGCAGGAGCACAGGGAAAAGCCATTTCAAAACAGACTATTTCAAAATGGATAGGACATTGTATACGTTTCTGCTATACACACCATGGGAAACCTGTACCTAGCAGCATTAGATCTCACTCCACCAGGGCAACAGCCACTTCAGCTGCTTACCTCAGAGGAGTACCTACCAAGGATATTTTGAAAGCAGCAACTTGGAGTTCTATACATACCTTCATCAAGCATTACCATCTGCCTCTATACTCTAAATCCAGATCTGGCTTCGCCACTGCAGTGCTGCAGGTCTTTATAGCCTAGCCACCCCTAATGCCTTATAGAACCAGCCACCCTACCTCAGCTTTGGGATTCTATCCAAGTGTAATGACTGCAGCAGTGTAACACGATGAACATAGTACAGTTTTGTACCTACCATAAATATAGATATTATAGTGTATACACTGCTGCAGTCCAGGTTACCCTCCCTCCTTCCCCTCTTACTTGCTGGTATGTACCTATGTCTTCTACCCTTTACTACCTATGGGGGGAGTATTTGCTGGTAGCTGAAAGTTGTTGTTTGCTTTTCTTATGTATGTTTTATTAGCAATTTGAATTGCCTACCTATTTGGGGCCACCTAACACCTGGGGCAAGAAAAACTGAAGAAAATGTTGTTGGCTGCATCTTGTATATCCCTGTCACACTGACGTCGGGGAGGAGGCGACAGCAACTGACGCCGGACCAAGACTTTGGAACACGGGCCGACTGGGGAACCGCCTGATGGCAGGATAACCCAAATGTAATGACTGCAGCAGTGTATACACTCGAACATCTACATTTATGGTAGGTACAAAACTGTACTTTTTGCTTTCTCCTGTGCATAAATATTCTACCATATTAAATCTCTCTTTCTTCCCCATGTCCACATTTCCTTTTCAGATGCTTCCTTATCTTCCTGTTTCTCCTTACTTTGTCGACCCACTCAATCATGCTGTGATATAACCTGTATTAGAGCTTCTACACCAAATCATTCACTTTGCAAGCCCTCCATAGCTTCATCTGCTATTTTTTAACTTCTACTTTACTAATCTTCTTTTCTATGTTCCATCTTTGTGATGATTTTTTTTTTATTGTAAAATTTTCCATATTCGTATGCATTTGCCTGTATTTCTCTTCAAATATCTTTGGGACTGCCTTGTTTATATTGATTAATTTGGCTTCTCCTTTGCATAAATATTGCATCATATCAAATCTCTCTCTTTCCTATGTCCATATTTCTTTTTTATATTGTCCAAATATCTCTAGGTTTTGTTTATATTTCCGCACTTCCTCAGGTGCTTCTTTTTTCCAAACAGATCAAAGTTTCTTGATGTATATACTGTTTTTCACAAATCTGTTGTATTAATGAACACATTTTCATTTGAAGCTTCTGACAGTTTTTGTTGTGGAAGTATTTTTCTTTCCTCTAATTTCTGTCAATCTTTTTGTACATCTTGTGTCTGGAAATTCTGGGCTTTTTGCATCATAGTGACAATACATAATTTATTTGTTATCCTCAATAGTCTACTCTATCGTCTTTATGGCTCTTCTTTGGCCTATCAGTTTTTGTGATTTTTGTGGATTGCTACTTCCTTCTATAATGGGGGGGGCATACTCCCCCTGGGCCTGGCCCGGCCCCATAGGAATGTTTCAGTATTTTGAGGATTCATCACTGTCATTTTTCCAGTCCTGGCACCAGTATGCCTACTAGGATTAGGCACTTTTTTATCCTGGGTCTTGTGAACTCAGCTATCTCTCTTAATTTTTGACCTACTTCTGTCCATGATATATGCTATGTAAATAGCCTATATATCAGTGTCACCTTGGTGAGATTTTGTGAAAACAGGGACCACCTCGTGAAGGTACTCACCAAGACTTGAGGATGAATTCAATTTCAGCACTGCTCCTCTCCTTTGCTTGCTTACTTTTCATCTCTCTAGTCCATTTACTCCTGGTAAACAGATGTTGAAAAATGAATACATACTAATATTTCAAGCATGGGCATTAATGCCCTTCTAGCTTGCCAATATACCAAAACACTTGTTCCCATAATAAGTGTTTAGGCTGCTCTTAAAAATATCTAAACTGTTACTTGCATTAATGTAATTAGGTGGTCTGTTCCATGTACCAGCTACTCTACATAGGTTGTCTGATGATTCTCTAGTACTTTTTGATAACATCAAACATTCCCAGAGGTAGCTGTCTAAATGCCATATATACCTGAATAAGATCATCTCTTAGATATCTGTAAGAGATGCTGTACAACTTCAGATTTTTTTATTCTTTCATAATAACTTAAATTTTCGCATTCATGGATGCCCTTCATATATTTCTGCTGTACTCTTTCCAGTTTACTCATGCTTGTTTTCTTATAGGATTTCCATATTGTTATTCCATACTCAAGTTAGGGTCTAATGTAACTAACAAACAATGACTTCCTTATTTTTTATTTCCTAGACTTTGTGAATCTTTTTATACACCCTATAGTTCTATAAGTATCATTAGCCAATTGGTTGACATGATTATAAAAAACTTGTATCTGAATATACCCATATACCCAGGTCCTTAAATGAGTCTACAGTTTGTCACTGTGTGCTGTATTAAATATTCACCTTTCAGTTTGTCTCCTAAATTTAAAATGTTTAGTTTTTGATGTATTTATCAGCATATTATTCTGCTGTGCCCAAATGGTCAATTTAGTCGAGTTATTTTGCAGACAGGCCTTATATTTAACACACACAATTAGTTTACCCAATTTCAGGTCATCTGCATATAGACTGTAGAACATCTCAGATGAAAAAGTTAGGTCTGAAAGATGCAATCTAAACAAATAAGGGCCTAAGACAGAGCCCTTTGGGACACCCTGACTGTAACCAAGGATTAAACCTGTTCAGTTGCTGTATGATACTTACCATGTCCTATGTGTAAGCCATGCAGCTATCCATCTTATCAAGAGTACATCAAAACCTAGTTGTACTAATTTATTGATCTGTGTTTTGCGTATGATCATGTCAAATTTGAAGTTAAATCTATATAAATTACATGAGAGCACATTTTTCATTCATAACATTGATTGTTCTCTCTGAACTCTCATACATGCTTGTCTGAGCCCACTCTGTTCACCCTATGGGCTCACTCCACTCCCCTACCCTACCCCCAATTCCCACCCACCCCCAGTGCTCCTATGCTTATACCTCTCTAGCCTCACCCACATTCACATTATCCAGTCCAAACCTGCATCGCATTAGGGGAGTTCCCTAGGTAATCCATCACTCCTCCCACATCATTACATACTCCACCTCTCACTCACTAGCTTATAACTTCCATATCACAATGCCTACTGCACCCATGTCAACATACATTAAACCCTTACTCTTGTACTCACTCCTACCTTTCCTTTTTCTACCCTATATCCTAACAGCCTCAACTACTGTAATTTACACCAGCCCTCTAAACAAACATCCCTGCTGGCTGTATCAGCCACCCATGAACACATCAACAGCCAGCTATTCCTCCCAAAGTATCATAGATTTGCCCATATTACCTATAAACATGTCCAAGCCAAGAAAACCCAAAACATATTTACCAGCCTCTAATTCACACACACACACACACACACACACACACTACACCAACACCTCCTACTGGATGGTGACATTCATCCCAACCCTGGCCCCACGAATAACTGCCCCACTAACCCAGTTAGACCCTGTCCCTCTATCTTTCACACCCCTACAAGGTCTCCTAACTCCCTCTTCATAGCTCACCTAAACATACGAAGTATAAACAATAAAGTGACTCACCTTCATGCTCTCCTAAAAATATATGCATTTGACATCTTATGTCTAACTGAAACATTGTTAAAACCAGCAGTCCAAGACTATGAAATCACCCCTCCAGGATACAATATTTTGAGATTCGATCACCTGAACAAGAAGGGTGGGGGCGTAGCCATAATATATAAAGCAAGGCTCCAAGTTACTTCACCTAGATATCCATCCACCTTCAGATACCAATACTGAAATTCTTATTACTAAGCTTCAACTAAACACTTGTAAGTCCATCTACATTATATGCTCCTATCTTCCTCCTGGTAATATCACCACCCTTGAAAATATCCTTAGCAGGCTTTCCACAAACTACCCACAAGAAGCCATAGTGCTAGGTGACTTTAATATACACTGGAATAGCTGTAATACTGATAATCCTACTAACCACATAAACCTACATGGCTTTTCCCAAACTATCACCTCTCCTACCAGAATCCACAAACCTACCAATAAAGAAAGCAACTTAGATTGGATTCTAACAAATACTCATTCCCTGACATATAAAGCTGGCACCCTACCAGACAACATTAGTGACCACTCACTAACATATATAATAAGACAAAAGACTAATATTCCCTACCCTACAGCTTACAGAACCACTCATTCCAATAAACATTTTAACCCTGAAAGCTTCCAAAATGAACTTAGTGTGTGTGACTGGTCACCCCTAAAACACCTCTAGCTTAGAGGATACAGTGACATACTTCAACTCCAAATTCTTATAAATCTTGGACTACCTTGTCCCTACTTGTACTCTTAGGAATAGGACAAAAACTGCTCCATGGCTAACAAAGGAAACTAAGCAAAAAATTCTACTTGGAAACAAATTTTGGGCCAAATGGCGCACTACTAAAGACCCAGCTGATCATTTAAAATTTAAACAGCTTAGAAATACTACTAAAACATCAATACTATTAGATAAAAGAAACTTCTACTTTCAACTTCAGCAAACTAACCAACATAATCCGCAAAAATTCTGGATAGGTATCAATAGACTCCTACATCCAGGCCACTCAAAGACATCAACCCCATCAATAATAGCTCATGAGACCCCCAAACAAATTGCTGATGCCTTTAATACCTTCTTTACTGAAGCCATCCAATCACTTGCTAACTCATAACCTACTGTATTCTCCAATCTGCCTTCCTCCTCAACTAACTTACCACCTTCATTTCGACTGCAACCTGTTTCTACACCCCTCATCTGTACCCTTCTTCAAAAACTCAAACCATCTACCCCCTCTGCTTTCCTATTACCAGCCAAACATCTGTAAACAGCAGCAAAAGTTATAGCCTATCCTGTTTCTGTCCTAATAAATAGAACCATAACAGAAGGTACCATCCCAACCATTTGGAAAATCTCCCATATAATCCCCCTACACAAAGGTTGGTAATTCAATAGAACTTTCTAACGTTCGTCCAATTGCCCTACTCTCTCCCTTGGATAAAATTATGGAAAAATGCATCCACCATCAACTGTTAGACCACCTTCTCCAAAATACCCTTTTAGCTAACTCTCAGCATGGTTTTAGACCCTTCCACAGCACCACCACTGCCCTCCTATCATTTTCTGACCACCTTAACAAAAACTGTAACAGTAACACTCTTTCCTCCACAATTTTTATTGATCTATCAAAAGCATTTGACATGGTCAGCCATCAGCTACTGTTGAATATACTTAAGTCCCTCTCACTTGATACACAGGAACTACAGTGGTTCAAGTCCTACTTAGATAACAGGCAGTGCTTTAGGATGATAGTCTATCTAACCACCTTCCTGTCACCCTTGGTGTACCCCAAGGTTCTATATTGGGCCCTCTTATATTCTCAATTTTTATTAACAATCTAAATGTAAACATCCCTCAGGCTACATGCGTACAATATGCAGATGACTCCACATTAATATGCTCCACTATTGGTCCATCTGAACTGCAGTCCCTCACCCAAAATGTCTTTGAATTAGTAGAAAATGGTTCTTACAGTGCTGTCTCCTCCTTAACCCCAAAAAGACTAAATTGTTGCTCTTTACTCCCACACAAAAGTCCACCCCAGTTGACTTCACCATCAAATCTAATAATGGCATGATCATATCTCCTGACACTACCACCAAACTCTTAGGGGTAACAAATAGACCACAACCTTAACTGTGATACTCATATCAACACCACAATAAAATCAGTTAACCGAAAACTAGGCTGCCTCTATAAGATTAAAACCCTTCCTTACTCCCATAGCTAGAACTACTATTGCCCACACCCACCTTATCTCAACTCTCCCCTGTGCCTCTTCTATATACACTAATATATCAAAATGCAACCTCAACAAGCTGGCAACCTCCTACAATAACATTGCCAGATTTGCAACTGGCTCCCATTTTAGAACCCACCACTGCCAAAATCTGAAACAACTGGGTTGGCTGGAGCTGCATAATCAAATTCAATTCCACCAACTTATTATTGCCCATAAGACCCTTTATCATCCAAGCAATACATCAATACCCATAAGTCTAATCACCCCATATAAAAATCTTACAAACCTACGCTCAGCAAATAAACTACTGGTATCTAGACAAAAACCTAACAATAAAGCAGGGGATTCACTTTTCTCTAACACTGTGGGAAAAATCTGGAACCTACTTCCTAATGAACTCGCATCTCTTTCTTCATCTCCACTATTTGAAAAGAAACTCAAAATATACCTTACAACCCACTGGATATGTCCTTGTACCAACCCCGACTAAGATTCCTCTTCCTGTTATCCTAGGTTCTCACACTTAATACTACTCACTTCATTGCTACTTTTAAGACCATTACCTTCTACCCCTCTGTTAATCTGATCAGTTAGCTAACTTGTGACTGTATAAAACCCATTCTTCTTGGATACTATTATGGGCTAGGATGATCGTACCCAGCAAGGACTTTATGAATATGTCACTGCCTTATAAATAAGTCACTGCCTTTTAAACAATGTGTCCCTGCCTTGTAAATAATTATCTGTTCTTCTGTGATGTATATACAACTTGATTTTGGAATGTCTCACACCCTTCTAAATACTTTTTTCTTCTATTATTGTTTGGTCCACAAAAAAAAAAAAAATAGTCATCTATCATGATTACACTGTTACCATGTAAACAGCTGTTTGGTCTGATAAATGAACTATGTAGTTGCAATATTCTGCTTTGTTTTTATGTGGAGCTTTTCTCCCCGAGCCTCTACTGAAAATGGACATATATCCAGTTAGACTAGCCCGGTCAACAAATGTAAAATAAATAAAATAAATAACTGTTATTGTATTATAGAGCATTATTCCAGTATCTGAAGTTAACTGGATGTGATTCGGACAACTTATCACCCCTTTTGTGGAGCCAAACTGTTGTGCATAAAACTTTGTACAATCTGTTGTGTCTGAGAATAAATTTTAGAATCTGCACACAATTTATCAATTTGTGTATCTTTACTACTTCCACATCATCTGTATCTATAAAAAGGTTTCCTATTATGCTTAATATCTTCATATAAACTTCCTTCACATTTTTCTTGATAGTGTCTTACACTATGCTTAATCTGTTTGTACAGCTTGTTTATTTCAGTTTTCAAAGTTGAAGTTTGACCTGTCTTCCATGTCTTGTATTTTTTGTGTCTTACCTTAATCAGATATGTTGTTGTTATGGAACTATATCCCCCTGATATTGTATGCCTAGATCCTGATATTAAACATTTTTTTTTTTTGCACTCAATTTCTGTTTCAAAACTTTCCAGATTCCATCTGCAGTTTTTCCACTGAACACCTCACTGCAGTTAGTTTTACACAGTCACTGTTTTGCTTCCATTTATAGTCTGCAATTATCCTTCTGTGCATTGGCTTAGATTTCAGTTTGGCAGAATTTTTTAGCAATAAATTAACCTTTATAATCCCCATGATCACTGTACATCAATGGTCGTAAAACTTGACTTGAAGTTAGTCATCTCTTTGAGAAAACAAATAATGTCTAGTATGTTCCGTCCCCTGGTAGTTTTTTTTTTTTTTTACAATCTGAAGCAATTGTTGTTCCCGACTATGTGCTGTGAGTCATTTCCTTACTAACATTTAGTCAATATTATTCCAGTCTGTTTCTGGTACATTTTAAGTCCCCAGCTAATATTATTCTTCCCGCCTGTGTTTCATGCAAGAAATGTATGAATTACTCTAGGTCATGTGCACTTGATTTTGGCGGTCTATATACTCCAACAATTGTTATATGTTCCAGGCTTGTCTTTATTGTCATAGTTACACAGTCTATAGTATTTGTATTATCATTGAACGTGTAATAATCACAGGTCTCATAGCGATCTTTAATCCCTATCATAACACCTCCATCTTATTTTTTGTTAGAATGTCTGTTACAGTAAAAATATTTATACCCTGACAGAACTGGTTTCCAGTCATTGTTCTTTAACCATGTTTTGCAAATATCAGTCTTGTGAGAACATAGCACATTTTCCAATAAAAAAAACTTTATTATTAATGCTCCTAGCATTAAGAGCCATCAGAGATGCAACAAAGTTTGCTATCTGTGAATTGTTAAATTTTCAACCTGTCAAAAATCCTGCCTAGTGTTTGTCAAATACTACAAAATATCTGCTGTAAAAATTCTCTTTTCTGATCTTGACAAATGCACAGCATCCTGTCTGAACATGTGTGCCCAAAACTAGGCTTGGATACTCTACACATTTCCATTTTTTAAAACAGGACATTTTTTCCATGTAGGTATTTACCCAAAAAAATCTTTTCATTCACAGTGACTTGTCTATCCTTTCTATAGGTCTTGTCTTTCGGCTTTTCCCAGTTAGGGGTCACCACAGCGGAACTCCGGTCCGCTAATGATTGGCAGTAGAGTTTTATGTGCTAGCTTGCCGGGCCTAACACACAACCTTCAACGAAGGAACGCCCATTCACGCATGTCACCACACAGAAAATGCTCTAACTGAGAATCGAACGGGCAACGTCTAACTGGGAGGTGACAACGCTACTGCAGCACCACCACCGACTATCCTTTCTATAGGTGATTTGTGAAAAATACATCCTAACGCCAGTACAAGCTTTACTGTCTAAGAGGGCTGTCAGTTCCCTGCTAACAGTCAGAGAATCCTTGCAGGTGACATAATATGTACCAACATGAATAAAAACAGATCCATACTTCCTTACATTAAGGCATTAAAAGGCTTGTCTCACATCTTTCATTCTTGCTCCTGGCAAGCATAACACTGTTTGTTCATTATCATCTTGCATATATAAGTATCAGTTCATCTAATGAATCTCCATTTACAAGAATATTTTTTGCTGACCAGCTCTCAAGAATCTTCAGCTTCTAATACAGTAATATCTGCTCTATCAGTTGTTACAAAGGATAGATCTTCCTCACTTATTAGTCTTTAGTCCCACTGTTTTCATTGTGTATTAAATTCTCATCCAGCTGGTATTGTAAATCCACACTTGAGCCATGTAGTCCACATCTGTCTTTCCATTTTTCTGACAGTAACGTTCTTCAATCCTTCCACATTCAATTCTGATTTCTTCCTTTTCACCCACCCTTTGCCTCATTTTTCTACTTCCTCCATTTTATGTCTTTTTACATAGACTGAAGGTTCTCTGATACAAAAATATCATAATTCCCTGTAACCTGTGTGCTACATAATAAATCAGTGTCCTTTTTACTTACGTATTCTCGTTCCTTTACATTCACTAATCAGTTTCTTTTTCTTCCTTGTCATTTGTTGTGAACATCTTCCTTTCTTTTGTTTTTATTTCCTTCTAAACAAACTGGATCCTCGGATTGCTGAATACTTGCATCCAGGATTCCAAAGTTGTCAGGGGCATCATCTTGTTTTACAGGGGTTGAATGATCTGCAGAAAATAGATGCATCATTTCCTAAATATGCTCTATTTGTTCTGTGCCTAACATTATTTAGTTCATCAGTCCAGTCACTAATATATGAAACAACAGTTCTCCAAACCATACCAATTGCACAAGTGCAGTTATCTTCATTAAGTCTAGATTTGCTTCTAACAGTGGTAAGCAAATCATCCAACTTTTGACTCAAGGACACATCACCAGTGTTATCAGCTGTTACCTTTAAATATGCATAGCGTTTATTATACTGTACAAGATATTTGTGTGTTAGCAAATCGTTAATTGCATACTCATTTAAGGAATCCATATTGAGCTTCAAATGAATAAAACATTGAAAAAGAAAAGAATAGTCAAAATCAGTATTCACAGAATTCAAAGAGAACTTAAATCAACTTCTGTGACAAAAATCACATCAGCAATATACAACTAAATAATAAAGTACAGTAAAGTTCTAACCATACAAGTTCTACAAGCCAGACAATAGTTGTGATTCCTTTACCTCACACGCAGTAGTTTCTGCTCACTCTCGCTCACAGTTGCACTTCTTTTTAACAGTAAAGCTAAATAAATCAAAAACCAAGATACAATTGTTTAGATATGCTCAGGATTTTCCTATCTGTACTTTGTGTAAATTTATAGCTGTCTAGGCCCCTTGGGGTAGCTAGAGCTTGCCTGTATAAAATCTATGCTTTTCTCTAACAACCAACAGTGAAATTAAAGATAAAACAGCAACATATGAATCAAAGTAAATCTTGTTAACAAGCAATCCCTTCCTACCTACAAACAGTGAAAAACAGTGATAAATACAATATAAGTAAAACAGTGATAACAAATACAATATAAATTCAAATAAAACTTCTCTTATCAGTCAACTCCACAGTAAATCATAAACCAAGTTAGGATTGTTTAGATATACAAGGGAGTTCCAAAAAGAAGTCTTTAACCTACCAAAACCAAAGACAGTCCAGTATGCCTGAATGACTGTTCAAAAGATCTTATGACCCACTCCCACCCTGGTCCTTTTTGCCGAAAGTCTTGATCTTAATTTTTTAATTTCAGACAAAAGGGCTCTAAATATGTGTTAATGTTCCAAATGGCAGTGGCGGGATATTCTACTTTTCCAGGGTGTCACTTATCCTCCAACTCGGATACTGATGTTTCCACCCGTTATTGATTATTCAATGATGTTCCTAGTGCTAAAGAGAGAAAATGCTTGGGGAGCAGTTCTGAAACATTTTCCTAAACCTGTATGCGATAATGCCCTAATTTAGAATGATGTCACTTCTTCCTCTTTTAAGTTTCCTGGTAACTAGGCTTAAGTAATGCTGATCACATCCCTATTCATCCAAACATCAGATGTTTCATAAGGTTTTTTTATGTTTGGATAACCCTATCGGGTCTCTACCTTAACCCTTGGACTATCCACTGCACCAATTGTGTTTACAAAGTGTCTAGCTCCAGTTATAGCTCATTGCAGGCTACAAGATATCCACATTTTTCCATATTTAGACAACTTGCTTAGGTTCATAGGTAGGTACTAGGCTATTGGCCCTAGGGCCTATATAAGCCTAGCCAAAAAAATGTACCCTGGCTTTCGCCATCCAAGAAAATTATTTTCCTGTGCCCCTGTCGAGCAGAGCCACAGAAGTGATCCTTGGGGTGAATTTCCCATTTCCCATCCAATCATCAAGATTTTTCTTGGAGTGCTAATGAGGAGTTCTGTTTGACATAGGTAGTCTGTTCCAGAGTATGGGAAGTCTGTGGGACAGGAATCTATCCCTCCAGCATGTTCTGTTTATTGTGGTGGTAAGGTTTAGGTCCCTAGAGTGTGTAACTCGGGGGGGATTGGGATTTCTTTAAGTGGAGCATGTCCAACAGCTCTGGGTTTGACATAGCTTTGTATGTTAGGCAGAGATTACCCCTGAGTAGGCAATATGCAATGGAGTAAAGCTGTTGTTTTTTTGAGACTGTCTGCGTAGGGCATCTGTTTAAGGCCAGTAATCCTCTTTGTGAGGTATTTCTGTGGTCTTTCCAGTTGTTGTAGATGTCTTGTGAGGTACATACCAAAAGGGGCATTGTACTCTATAATGGGTCTAATGAGTGATGAGTAGAAGGGAACAATGACCTCTTTTTTTTCTGGATGAGAATCCTTTTGTGATGAGATGAGCAACATAGAAGGATTTCCTGACCACTGTGGGGATGTGATTATCAAAGGAGAGACTACTGTCCACCTGTGTCCCAAGGTCTCATCACATTTTCGGTATTAAGTAGACTACCAGCTATGTGGTAGTTCATGGGTACAAAGTTTTTACCAAAGGGGATGACTATACACTTTTTGGCATCGAGCTTCAGGCCATGGCTTTGACACCAGGTATCTGTCTCAGTGAGGCCCTTTTGTAGTTTGTCCACATCGTTAGGAGTTTCAGCTATGGCGCCTAGTTTGCAGTATTCTGCAAACTTTGTTATCCAAAGACCTTCTGTGTTAGCCTGCACTTCAGAGAAGTAGATACCAAACAGGAGAGGACCCAGGACTAAACCCTGTGGTACTCCACTTGTCACTGGTCTGAAGTCGGATTTGGAATCTGCTACTTTCACAGTGTGGGCTTTGTCCGTGAGCCAGTTGGCAACCCATCTTGTGACATAGGGATTTATACCTAGTTTAGTGAGCTTATCTATAATTCCAGAGTGGGGGATGGTGTCGAAAGCCTTGGAGACGTGATCTGCCTTTTACAAATCCAAACTGAGTAGGGTCCAGAGTTTGGAGATTACCAATGTCTTTGTTTATGAGTTCCACAATGATACGTTCCATGGCCTTGCAGACCAGGCTCATCAGGGTAATGGGGCGGTAGTTCCCAGGGTCCGTCGTGGCTCCACCTTTGTGGAGTGGGATAACTGTCACGGTGCGCCATTCATTGGGTACAAAGCCTGAGGAGAGGCTATGATTGAAAATGGTGCTTAGGTAGGGTGCCAGTTCATTCTGTAGTTCGTGTAGAATGCAGCCTGGGATATTGTCAGGTCCCATGGATGCTGTGTTATTGGCTTTGGAGAGTGTGTTTTTTTACCTCTGTAGCCGTGATTATAGGAACTTTGCATTCTTCCAGTATAGAGATGGGCCTTCTAGGGGGGTGAGAGGGGGGTAAAGTTAGCACTGAACATATCTGCTAGGATTTTGGCAATATCAGTTGGCTCTGTATATTTAGAGCCATTGTGCTGTAACTCAGAGCAGATCTGCGTGTTCCCATTGAGATTCTTGACATAGCTATAGAATGTTTTGTGGTTGTCTTTAGAGTCGGTGGCAATTTTGTTTTCATAACTAGCTTTGGAGGATTTTATGAGGGATCTCAGCTTCTTACTGAGGTTGAACAATGGAGTTCCTCCAGTCATGGGATTTTACTCTTTTTTTGCAACAGTTTCTTTTTTCTGTTGTAGAGTTTGTTTATGGCAGAGGCCCACCAGATTGGCTTCCTTTTTTTGGAGGATAACATATTGGTTCTGTTAGGGATAGCATAATCCATGCACTCGTGTAAGTGCTTATAAAGTGCATTTGTGTAGGATTCAGCAGTCATACCTCTATTGTCCATCTGCATGGTTGTCGTGAAGTTTGCCACTTCTGTCTTAAGAAGTGTGAAGTCGGCTTTGGAGAAGTTTTTTGTTTCCCTAATTGGAGGTGGGATGTGGATGTCTAGGCTGATTAGCTTGTGGTCAGATCTGACCAACGAGGAATTGACCTCTGGTGTGGAACACCATCTTTGCAGAGTCTTTGCTTATCTTTGCAGAGTCTTTTAAAAAGTGTCAGGAATCTCTCTTTCTCTCTCTGTCTCTCTCTTTTGAGTGAGAGCTGTGTTACACAAGCTGGGATTGAAGGAGAGCAGTCAAAAGTCTTTCTTGACTCTTGAGTTAAAAAAAAAAAAAAAAAAAGTCTTTCTTGACTGTATTCCTGCAATGTCTAGGCCCTTCAGTTTTAAAGAATTTTCCTTCCATAGAAGAACAAAATAGATCCTCATTTAGATCTGTTTTTAAGATTTTCCACTCAGACTTTGGTCACTACAAAGGAATACCTCAGGATTTGGGGGTGTCTCATAGCATCTATGATTCTCATGATACCCCTGGTAAAACTCCACACAAGAAAGATGCAAAGGTATCTGAAATCTCTTTATCTCCTTGTTTCTGTCATCAACACCTTTTATCTTTTCAAATCCCAGTGCAGTGGTTTATCAGAAAAAAAATCTTTTGGTGGAGACAACAGAAATCCTTAAATCCAGGTCTCCCTGCTCTAAAGTCGTTAGTCAACAAGAGGCACTTCAGACTGCTTGGGAACAGTTTCAGGATAGAGAAAAGTGCAGGGGTGTGGGATGAGAAAAATATATGCACACACAAATATCTAGGAAGTACTTGCCCTGATCAAGGCACTTAACTGTCTGAACCATCTTTGACCCCGGGATCTCTTCAAAGTGTTTTCAGATAATACCACAGTCATGGTACATTAAGCAAGTGGGTAATCCCCCCCCACCCCCATTTGCAGACTAGCCATGTCAATTTGGAAGATAGCTTCACAGATGAATCTCACTCTGCAGGCATCCTACATTCTGTCAGCAAATTGTAAGGCAGACAAGCTAAGCAGGACCAAGGCAATCCTCATGAATGGAAACTAGGTAAGGTTCTTCCGACATTTGATCCATGTGTGGGAAATTACTCAAGTAGACTTTTTGGCTCCTGTTTGAACAAACAACTGGCAAGAAGGCCTGGAAGGCAGATACCTTTTCTTTTCTTTGGATGGGTACTTCTCAAGATTAAAAAGGAAATCCCCCAAGATCATTGTGATGACTCCTTTCTGGCCTAGGCAGCTGTGGTTCTCCCTTCTTTCAAAAATGGCAAAGGGCAATTAACACAAGCTTCCTCACAGACCGGATCTACTCACAGAAGAGGAGGGGTGTTTGATACACTCTGACATCAATCATTTTCAATTGACTACTTGGATGATAAGGTCTTAGTTCTTTTTAAGCACCTGTTAACTGAGGACATGCAGCAGGTACTAATGATGTAAGAAAGCCTGCTACTAGAAAATCATACATTAGCGAATAAAAAAGCTTTCTAATTGGTGTCAACAACATTACCCATTTGAGGCTACTTCTCTGTTTTTAAAATGTTTGAGAGTTATTACCCTATGCCTTTTTTATTCCTCTATCAAGGTTCATTTATCAGACATTTCAACATGACTGCCCACTCCTCCTCCTCTTTCAAGTCAATTTCATGTCAATATGTTCTTGAAAGGGGTTTTGCTTAAGAGGCCACCAAGTAAATTGGTGGTCTGTCCTTGGGACCTTAATTATTTGTTGGAGACGCTGACAGTTGCTCCATTTGAACCAGCTAATCTGGCTGACTAGAGGTTCTTAACATGGACAACAGTTTTACTAACTGCCCTGACCTCTGCAAGAGCAGTAACTGAGATGCAAACTCTTATGATGAGTCAATCCTACCTCATTTTCCATAAGGGTGTGTTTTTTTCAAAAGCAACAGTTTATTTCGTATAAAGGTAAGAAGGGACAACATATGTCAAAACAAGCTTTTTTCAAATGTTTGTCTAAGGCTATTACCTTTTGTTATGCTCACCATAGCAAATCTGTTCCAGGCATGGTGAAGGCCCCTCTCTACCAGGGCCTTTGCTTCATGTATGGCTTTTGGGAAATGTTTGGATTCTAGAAATATTCTAGAAGCTGCTGCTTGGTTCTCTGTACTTACATTTACAAACCACTGTAAGCTGGATTCCTTCTGTAGATGTGGATCATACCTTGCTAGGATCATTCTCTAGGGGCTGATGGAACCGTCTCCTTCCATCAACTAACTGTAATTAGCTATGTTAATCTACTCATTTAGCAAAGCTACTGCAGTAGTGATCAATATGATTAACATAGTACAGTTGTGTAAGTTGCTCTTCCCATAACATTAAATGTTTGAATGATCACTTCTGTGGTAGCTGCACCCCCCCCCCCTCCAAATTTTTTATGTCAGAGTGTGGACACTTGTTTCATTGTTCCTAGCATAGCCCTTTCTATGTTCAGCCCTCCCTTTTTATGTTGACAGGAAAGCTCTGAAGAGCTTCACACCCAAACTTCTCTTTCAGTCAGCTCAGCTTGAGCTGTTTAACAGGTTGGGCCATGGAAGGTGCCCTGAAGCTTTGGAAGCTCTCTGGCCATTATTTCCTTGGCAGGATATAACCCATATTGCTAAGGCTATTGCAGCAGTGATCAGCTGAACATATATTAAGTTCAAGTTATGGACCTGTGTCCAGTCGGACTTTCCCGGAAAACAAATGTAAAATAAATAAGTAAAATAAATAAATTTAAACAGTGTGCCATTTCAATTCTAATAAAAATATAGTTGTTAAAGATAATTCCACAGCACTGAGGTGAGAGGCACCCTGGAATGTCTTGGACATCCATGTGGCATGTTTGACCTTACTCTGTTTCCCTTAAATGTAAATAGATTAATAAATGAAATGTGTGTGTGTGTATGTATATAATAAAAAGCTTTCTATAATGCAGATTGCACCCTAAACAAGACAGCACCCAAGGCAATTGCCCCCCTCGCCCCACCCTTGCTATGCTACTGTACCTAAATACACCATATTAGACTCCCATAAATATAGGTATAGCTGAACCAGTTCTTGCATGGGTAGAAAGTTTACTGCTATCCTGATGACTTTTATCTTCCATAAACATTTCTATTTGTGGCTCTCTTGGCCTCCCCATTCCTCTACTTTATAAAAATGTCATTTATTTTATATCCTGAAAAGACTGAAAACTGTCTTTCAATATTCCACACCACCAAAATATCTGTTTCTGCATTTATCGAGTACAAAATATCACTTGCAAATAAAACTATCTTTTCCTGATTACTGTGTCGGTTATATCTGTGAGTGTCTCCTTTTCTTCACTAATGTTTATAAACATAAATGGGTTAACAAAGGAGAAAGAGGAACCTCCTTTATTCCTGTGTTCAAACACAGCCTGTCAGAGAGAAAACATCCCACTTTATTTCTTGCCTCTGGCACCTTATGTATCTTACTAATGAACCCTATTACTCTAGCACAGTATGTAATTGCAACCACTAAGTACTCATAAAATCCCAGATGACTGTGTCAAATGTTTTATCTGTATCACAATAGCAAGGTTTTCTTACATTCAGCTTCCATCTGAATCATTGTTC
Source organism: Protopterus annectens (assembly GCF_019279795.1). NCBI lineage: Eukaryota > Metazoa > Chordata > Ceratodontiformes > Protopteridae > Protopterus > Protopterus annectens. The sequence continues at coordinate 60,798,366 of NC_056725.1, forward strand.
TATTAATGTTAGGGGGAATTCAGTAAAGCCTACATGAAATTTTATTTGTGTATGTACAGCGTTGTGATGCTTATAGGGGTGCGAATAGTTTGATTCGCTAAACCCTGTTTAGATGCTTGCAAATAGGGAAACTTCCATGCAATGCAAACTATGGGTTAAGTAGTTGAATTTCATGCAAAATTAGCCAGTTGGAGTGATCCAACAAGCCGTAATGCATCAATGTAGACTCTCTGCTCGTAGTGTACATGAAAGGTTTCTGTGTACTAGAGTCTACACTGAAAGAAGGGGATGTAAAAGTCCACAAATATGGACATAATTCCACTGACAAGGTAAGATCACATACATAAATGTGCAAAACATACATTGTGGATGTCTGAAAATAGGGATTATGTGAAATTAATATTTGTTTATATTTTCCATGTGTTTGGGCTATGAGCCGCATTGCACAAAAGTACTTAACAGAAAAATTTGTAAAATAACACTTTTAATATTTAATTTCAGACAAATGTACTGTAAGACCTTGCATCGGGTTTGTACAGTGGTGCATTCGTGCTGTTACCCAGCTTACATGGCTATGAACCATGTAGTTTCCTGGCTCTCAGCACAAATGTTAAATGAGGGATAAATGCCCTGTGTTTGTTGAATCGCTAAAGGGAGCAGCCGTGTCTGCATATCCACCTCGTGTAGGCTCCTGCTTGGTGTTTATATTCCCACTGGATGTAGATGACATCAGGGGGTGTGTCATGTTACTTTCAGGATATTTTCATGCTTGGTGTTCATGTTTGCGCAGTGAGCCATTTGCTAAAATGGTTTGAGCGTAGCATAGCATGTTCGGGCGACCAGAACTCCCGCGTCACAGGCATGACATAGCGAGCTATAAATTAAAACTGGATGTATTCAGTTAATATAGTTGTGTATAAGCTATGCAGCTCGATGCTGTACATAGTGCTGCATCATGCAATAAAGTAGGGCCTTTAAATTATTTGTCATTTGGTAACTAGGTTAGTCCAACTGAGACAGTAGCCGTTTTTCAGTGCAGACACGAGAAAAACTCCAACATAAAATGCAATACAGTTTGTGAAACATTATTAAAGAAATGATATACATTACAGGAAATACTAATTTTGGACAGACTAGAATAAAAAATAAATTACAGGCTTAAAAAAACCTTCTGTAGTAATTACAGGCAGAATTACAAATGAGTATATACAATTGAGGTTGCACATTAGAATTAGCTTGATATTATGTAAGAAGGTGTATGTAGGTGAGAGACAAATAGTTTGTCAGTTATATCCTAACCAGGTGAACTGCATCATAATTAGCCAATCCCACATGGTAGACCTAAACCACAGCTGTATAAACTATTCATACACCCTACATTCTGATTTTCCCTCAGTACTGTAAACCATTGGAGTAGACTTGGAAATTTTTACTGAGATAATACTAGGGGCTGTTGCAGCTATTCTCGATCTTTGTGCCAGATGCTGAAGTCAGTGCTGCTGAGAGAGGAGGAGGAGAAGAAGAGTGTTCAGGCCCAGGGTAACCTCTAGGAGCTACATGAGCTGGAGATTATAGAGCACTACAGGGTGGACAGGGACATATTACAAGAACTCTGTGAACTTTGTAGCCCTCAACTAAGAGCCAGAGCTATCACAGGGGAACTCATCCTAGTGGAAACTAAGGTATGTGTAGCCCTTAGGATATTAGCTATAGGTACTTTTCAAAGACTAGCTGAAGACATGATGGGGGTGTCACAGGCATCTGCATCCAGGGAACTCCCCAGAATCCTTGATACTGTGCTGCCACATGCCAGTGAGTACATATCTTTTCCCCTAAGGTGAGGGCCAGCAATATGCAACACTTCTACCATGTAGCACACCACCTAGTGTGCAGGGTGCGATCTACGTTAACTGCAAGGGATACCACTCCAACTGTGAAGTTTTGTGCTGTACCCAGGGGATTATCATGAATGTGTGTGTGCTGGCAACACTGTCAGTTATCACAATTTCCATGTGTGGCACACATCAGAGTTGTACCAGATGTTTGATAGGGGGGACATCCTACATGGTCATTTACTGGGGGGTGCTGGTTATGCAATGGAACTATGGATGATGACTCCCATTAGAAATGTGCAAACACCCACGTAAGAACACCATAATGAGGGGCACACACAAACTAGGAGCATCATAGAGCTTGTGTTAAGGCTGCTGAATCACAGTTCGGTGCCTCAATTTATCTGCTGGAGCCCTGCAGTATACTCCAGCCATATGTGCACAGATACTTGGACTATGTGCAATGCTACACAGTCTGATCCAGTGGAAACTGCTGCAACAGGATCAGCAAAGAGAAGGGATACCAACTCCCCACTTGTGCCTAGGTCACTACAGCCACAGTCACAGGAGGACTCTTGAGGAGGAACCCCCTACTGATGCCCCTATAGGCAGATGTAAGCCTGCTCTGTATGCCCTGGCTTTGACTAAGAGAGAACGCATATCACATTACCTGACAACTTAGGGACCTAACAACTTGCTCCTACTCATATAAATGTATTAAAAGTTATGCCAGCTAATTTGCATATCCTGTACCTATCCATGTATTGGCTGTGTACTACTTGCATCAGACAGTCAGCCCTGAACTACAGTTGTGTCAACTGCTGCATTTGCAAGGCAAGTCCATAACCTACACAGTATTCTAGTGGATTATTATATGTCATTGTAGCTGTAGACCTGGTTCATTATGCAAGTAACTACAGTGGGTTATTTGGACAAAAGTTAATATTCACATGGGCCTACAGACACCAATTCCACTATCATCTATCCATTTGTAATCGGTAGGCCACATGCATGAAATATTCCTGCAGTCCTCCTGCAACAGATTACTGGTGTGTCATACAAAGGAGTTTTTAGAAAGTGAGGTTAAATGATAGACTAGTGTGTATCATAGTAGAACATGGATTTTTTTCCTCCACCCCTCAAAACTGCAGTGTCCCCTTGTAACTACCCTAACAGCAACTCATCTATGCTGTATGACCATTTCTCACAGTATCCCACAGAGTATCAGGACAGTAATGTACAATTTGAACTTACATTGTATGTGTTGGGTAACTGAGGAGTAGCAGTGTACACATTTATGCAGGTGATTGTGTGATGAATAATCCCCTTTCTGTCAAGCAAGTTCTGTGGCTCAAAGGATTAAGGCAGTTAGCTTGTGTGATGGTGTTGAAGCTTCTAATCCTGAGATATTCAGATATTTTGCATGTGAA
>NC_056725.1:60804127-60820965 GCF_019279795.1 Protopterus annectens
TGATCGCATCATTTTTTGTGTTCTTCTTTAAGAACGGTCCTGCTGGTCTGGTCGCATCACTTCTGTGCATTCAGACGTCCAGTTCTTCCGGTCGCATCACATCTGTGCGTGCAGACGTCCTGTTCTTTTCCTGTCTGCCCACCAGTGCTATTTGAAATTTCTTATTTTCCTCTCCACCCGACCGCGTTATTTGGAAATCACAGAGAATTTACAAGTGGATTACATTTGCTGCACAGACATTATGAAGTAAGTGTATAAGGGAATTGGGAAGGAATTTACTATGTTTAGCTGCAATCTGCAGAACTTATGAAGTGAGGGTGTGTGTGTGTATTTGATTGCTGCACAGACGTTGGGAAGTAAGGGTGTGTAAGGATATAGGTTGTATAGCTGGTGTTTCTCCTTATGCTGTTTCTCCTGATGTTCCAACCAAGTTAGGGACCCTGCAGTAAAATTATCACTAGTTATAACATCTGTAGACCAGTGTCTCCTGTGATAGATCGATAACTGGTTTTACCCAAATGCGATCAAAGCACACTTTTTTGGTTCACTGTTTATTAAAATTCAAATAATGAAAGTATTGAGCCAAAAACTAAAAAATATATATATATCTTTGTTTGCAAGGGGCAAGCCCCCTGCACATCCATCATGTGGATAGCTCTGTCTCGCATCCTACTAAATTATACCTCCAAAGATGCACCACAGTAGAGAAAATGGCAATAACCCTCAAAAAGAACTCACCTGGGTCAGACTCATTGTAACATTAAATATTAGAACTGAAGACACTCAACCACCACTGCTTTGTAGTAAGCAGATACTGCATGCCTTCCTTGGGAGGTAGTACTACTGTAGTTCAGTAGTTATAAGCAAACGTGCTTCATTTTTGTTTGTTTGCTTTTGCAATGGAGAACACATGAAATGGCACTTTACATGTTCTGAACACTGCTACTATCACTCTACCTCAAGCACATATTTCTGCTGGAAAAATAACAGAGAAGTTTGTTTGAGATGACAATGAGTTTCATGCTTTAGTCCATATAATAGCTCCCTCGTGTTTCTGCTTGCATACTGTGCAGTGTAAAAGAATTTTTTTAACTAGGCAGTGTTCCCAGACTTTCCACAAAAAGAGGCATTTGTGACCCGTAGGTTTGCCCAGTTAACCAGACAAAGTTTAGAGCTCAAGAAAGCTGTTTTATTGCTTTTTAAAAGTCCTGACTGCAGCCCAGATGACATGAGATTAAAAAGTAATTTGGGCATTGGAGGAGCCTGTGGCAGGTGGGTGGGTGGGGGGGGGGTGAGAATGATTGATCAAATTTGGCTTTCTAATCCTGGAGGGAAGGTGACAATCTAAACAACTGAATGAATGACAGCAAAGAAACGTGCTACAGAATGCACCAAAAGGGCTGGGATGTGCACAGTCAACAAGCTGTGCATTGACTGTTGCACAAAAGCTTGTATGAGTCACGGGGGCAGTATTGTGGGTTTCTGTGGGTTTCAGGTAACTGTGTGGTAATGGAATAGTACCAGCATACAACTCTGATGATGGCCTTCTTTGATCAGCTGTCATCCAAAATAGAGTATGATGACAAGCAGAAGTAGAAAAACAATAAAAACAAGTACTGCTCTTGTCCTGGCTCAAAAGTACAGCAGTCATTAGTGTTAACGTACACTATTTAGCTATAACTCAACAACCATCTATGCAAATAGAACCACTGCAGCTGCGCACAGAGGCTATCACTTTGTGGATGTGAATGTTTTCCCTGCGTGTATCTAGTCAAATGGTGCATACATCTCCTAAGCAAGGTCTTAGTACTATCAAATATTTCATCTAGAATCTATGCAATCTCACTGAAAGCAAATGTTAAAGAAAAATGCTAGCAGTCACATTATTGTACAGTATCCAGTCCACCAATATAATAGCAGGGCATCCATCTGTGCCACCAGTTATCAGACATTGTTTATCAGCTTGGGGACCAAAGGGCTGTTCATGGAAGGAAGAATGAATGATTATCAGTCTGGTCAACTTCCCTGATGGTGAATTTGGGGTAATCCTACTTCCGAAGAGACACCTACTGATGGGTGGTAGTCATTGGCTGATGTATGTGCTGTTAGAGCAGTGTGGACATGAAGCTTATCACGGTGGTATAGGAGATGGGTGCTCACACTTACACCCTGCATGTTACCATTGCACTTGATGTGTAGGTAGTACAAAACAAAAAAGTGCTCTAATAATTTTCTTATCCCATTTTGGCTTTTGGGGCCATTAGTTACCATGGTACCACTACCAAACAATGAAAATGGTAGAGAGCTTCACTTTGGACTACACAAGAAAGTTCTGAAGTATCTTGCTACTTTGGTATATACTGCATAGGGTTTTACAACTTTTTCCGGTTGTACAACTGAAAGCAATTTTTCTGAGTTCCACATTTGAATGAATACAAAAAAATTACATTAGAATTAAAAAATTGCTTTTTTTGGTGAGGATTGTAGCCCCCCCCCCACACACACACATATACACACACCTCTCCTTTAGTATGCTTCTCCAACTGTACCCCTTCGCTAATTTAATAATCTGTGAGGTTACCACTTCTCTGAGAAAGGGAAATTTCTATTGTAGTCATCTCCACTGAATGGGGTGCATCTTCTCACACAAGGGCACTTAAATCGGTGTCCATTACAAACAGAAGGCAGTAATCTTTTCAGACCACACTCTGTGTTCTTATTATCCAAACTGGGAAGATAGCCCTGATATCCTCTTTGTGGAATTTCTCAAGGAATGAAAATTCATCTTGCCAGGAGACTCAGAATATTCATCATAGGTAGAATCTAAGTTGTTGCAGCTAAACAATTCACCCATCATTTCCAAATAATTCAAGACAACCATCTCCCCTTGACCACAAGACTTCCTAAACATGCCAAAACAGTATGGCTCACAAAAGAGCTTCCATTGGGTTTCCACACCAATAAATCCTACTTTATGCAGATGACATGGTTCTCTATAGGTCTAGCTAGAACCAGCACCATCTCATACAGGACAAACTTTAAAAGGACCCGCTAGATATTTCTGACTGTCTATCTACCAAAAGGTTTCTCCTTAACCCCAACAAAATAAAAAAGTGTTGTTTGGAAAAAAAATCTAGCACTCCAAAGTCCTTCCTAATCAAAGACAGCTATAATTATATAAACAACCACAGCACTGACATACCTCAGAGTATTCTGTAGTAATGAGGAGTAAGAATTGTAACCCAGCTGTTGGTTTTCTGTGAATGCTTTCTTTTGTAAAAGGCTGGTATTAGAGTGCCTGTATTTGAGTGGACATGACACTTCTCATTCTTTGCTTTATAGATATTGAGAAATACTTATTCAAAATGTCTGCATTTCACTGTAACTCTCCCCCTCCCTCCCCATATCTGATTTATTAAACCATGCTACTTTATTTGTCCATGCATAAGTTTTTAATTGTATTTTGGTTTCATTATACAATATGAAAATAACGACTAACAAATGCACATGTCAGTAACTTCTCGATGATATAGGCTTTAACCACCAGTTATCCTTTGGTTGATCGCTAGTAAGCTTGGCTTCATTTCACATATTATAGCATCATCTGCTTATGTTTATTTTTAAAGTAGAATTTTGCAGCAAGTGGATCTTTGCACCCCCCCCCTCCCCGGCCTCTGCTGAAAATGGAATCTGTTCATTTGTATATGTTGGTTATCAAATCATACATACATAAATGTGCAAGGAAAGTGACTGCTGCTGTATTTACTCCTAACAGGAGGAGGCAATGCTCACTTATACTAGAATACCAATATTTTTTATGAACCTTTCCTAAGGGAGCAGCATTGCCTTATCAAATAAGGAAGAAAGGTGAAAATGTTGCGCAAAAGAAACGGACAACTGACTTCAGAAAAGCATTAGAGGTTGGTTTTACTGAATCCTGCTACTACTTCTGGTACCTCTTTATCACAATCAGCAAAACCAACCTGCTTTTCTGAAATTAACTTGTCTGTTTCCTTTATAAAGTTTTTACTTTTTTTCTTCCTTATTTTTTGCTTTTTAGAGTGACTCAATTAAAAGCATTCTTTAAAAAATATATATATTTTTACTCATGTTTTAATTTTTACTTTTTAGATTTTTTTATTAAAATACAACACTAATTCAGTATTTATCTAGATTTATGCCTTTTGTTACTTCCCATACCTATACAGGAGTACTACAACATTGTAAGGCAGATTTGCTTCTTTTGATTCCTGTGGTGCAGTTCACTCTTGTCAGGTGACTTGTGGAGAGGTCTGCTCATGTGATCCAGTATGGAGGCATTGGCATAGGAATTGTCGCTTGTTGGGAACCAGGGAATGAGACTGTTGGGTGGAAATGGTGTCTTTTTAAATACTATAAAGCCAGGCATGTACATATTTAAACTTCTAATGCTACAGAAATAAAGGGAATATGGTTGCCAAAGAGTCATAGATAGGATTCCTTAAGTATGATGAGGCCATCAAACAAGGTAAGATAAACCGAATGCTGTACTGCTGTAAAAGTAGAGGAATGTAAATAGCTAGCTGTCACCACTGTTGTGTTTGGTGGGGGGGTGCTTATCATAGTAGTGCCATACATCTGTACAGTGGGGTGGGTTTCATCCCTGCAATGCTGTGGGCAAACGTGACAGATAAATGAGCAGTGGTGGCTGGTGACTTCAAATCAAAGGGGGCTGCAGGAGACAGCTGAATGGGTGGGGCCAATGGGAAGGGGTGTGGCCAACTAGAAAGGGGAGGAGCTATGCTCAAAACCACAAAAACTAAATATACTGCCCTGGGTGCTAAACCGTCATTATGAGAGTCCAATCAAGACAAAATGAAGTGAAGAAGAATAAAAATATTTCAATGCATTGGCTGCATGACAGCTTAATATCTGGATGGAAACAAAAAAAAGGTTGTGAGACATGAAAAAATGAATTACTTTTTTTAAATACATTAATGGAATGCCAGTCAAAATAAAGTATAAGGAAAACAAGCAACACTCAACTCAAACCACTTCTCTTGCACTGCAGTTCTAATTATAATTTATATTCAGATTTATTGAAGTACCAAATAACATGCTGAAAGTAGAAATCTTTGATGCCCCCACTTGTAAAAATGTTCCTTATCCAAAAAAAAAAAAGACCTGCTGCCTGACATCTACTTGTTTCATGGGGAAAACATGATCAAAGTAAAAAATGAAAAGCAAACAAGAAATAAGCTCAAGATACATTGCTTAAAAGGATTACTGTAGAGGTTATGGACCACATGATTGGCATTCTGTTTATGGGTAAAGCCTGCAGAGATGACTGGAAGTCTCCAAGTGTAATGAGACTCTTAAAATAATGTAATCCTGTCCTTTATTCAAAATACTTTCATATGCATTTCAATACCCAAGGCTTATACATTATCTAGTTAAGTATTCTCTACATGGCAACAGAAAGGCTTTCAATGTTGGCAATTTTTTAACAGTATGCTTATTAAAGCTTACTTGCATCTTGCAATCTCAGCCAAGCTTACCTGATGGTCATTAAAGTATTGCTACTTAAACACAGAGCAACAGGCACTTTGAGTAATGAGCATAAATCAACAGTACAAAAAATATGACAGAAACCAGACCATTCTGTAAAAATCAAGGACAGATGAAAAGCCACTTGTGTCTACCTTGGATGGGGTGGGGGGGGTGGGGATACTCTGCACATTTACACTGCATAACTACTCCTTGCCTTGCTTCGACACATCCAGAGTCACTACATGGGGTGCAACAAGTATGTCACAGTTTGAAATGTCTCTGGCTGACTTGTGATGGCCCTGACACATTTGTCATACCTTTCAACCTCAGAGCAAGAAATCTGGACAAAGCCATACAAAGAAATGGGACAAAAGCCCAAAAATAAGGACATTTTTTAAAATATTGCTCTTATAAATTTAGAAAGATAATAGAGGTCTTGCATTAGTATGAATTTTCTGAATGATATGAAATCTGAAACTCAAATGTCTGTCATTATTTTTTAACTTCAGTGTTTAATGATTTGTCACTAATTTGCCAAAAAACACAATTTTATGAAAAATGGACCAAAAATGTGGATGTAAAAATATAAAACAGCAACACAATACAGCTGGGAACCTGTCAAAGAAGGGACACTTTAATATTAGTACTGCTAACTTGAGCAGCTGACAAAATAAAATAATCTACATGCATTTCTGAAATAAAAGTAATCTAACTGATTATTACAGTTATTTCTTAATTATAAACCCTCCATATTTTCTTCCAAAATTGCTATTTTGTGGAGGGATCATTAGGGGAAGAGCAACATTTTGACCCAAAATCAGGGACAGTTGAGAGGTTTGGCTAAGCCTAATTCTATAAAGCAATTTATTTGCATGTACCTCTCAACCTGTTAATGCAATAAATCTGGACAAGGCCAAATATATTGGGGGAACATATAAACAGTACTAAAAATTGCTCTTGTATAAACTGAGACAGTTGATAGAACAGGTCTTACTTTAACATGCATTTCCTGAAGGTTATGAAGTCTGAAACTCAGTGTGTCATTATTTAGTGACAATTCCTAAATGATTTGCCAGAAAAAAAATAAGAAGCAAAAAAATCGATTCATTCTTTGAAAATCTGGACAGTTGGGAGGTATAGTTCAGCTGGGGCTGCCTAAGTTTGCCGCCCTTCCCCCTCACAAAACCATGGTCGAATGGAGTCCCCCCCTGCAGCCATTCCAATGATCCATTACTTGGCTATTTCACTCCATTTACCATAAACACTAATGTGCATACTGATTTAATTCTGTGATGATTTGAACTTCATTTGAAAGTTTTATTTTGCATTTTACAGCACAAACACTAAGACATCTGCTAAACAAACTTGACATTAAAACTTCTCTGCCCTTGAAACTCACATTCATTGAAATAACATTGAAACCCACATTCAAAGAAAATACATTTTACCTGTGGCAGATAAAGATTAATTCTGGGCTGTTTTCAAATAATAGGCCCCTTGCATATGAAACATACATGCGCTCTTTGATACACCTTCCTATTGCTTTGAACATTTTTCCAGTAAACAATGAAACAAAATGCATGCACCAATGACAAAACTTCCCAATTCAGAACATTTCCATCATAAAAGTCTACTCAAACTTCTACAGTTCACCATTATCAGTAAATATGCACAATCTCTGAAGTAGTAAAAAAGTCATCTAAATAATTCCACGTTAAATAAATCTGTAATGAAGAGGTTGCTGCTAGCAAACACCTTTATATTTCATGGTTTCATCGAAAAATAGTGTCTGATGCCCCTGAGGAATAAATTGCCTAAATTACATTAAAAATAAGCTAGTAATATTGCAATAGGGAATGTATGGCAAACTGATAACAGGCTCATAGTTAGTATCTTAACTTTCAGTATGACAGCATTCACCCCTTATGGGAGTAGAACCAACAACCTTCTTCATCGAAAGCAAGTACACAACCTGTTGTGCTATTAGCAACGCAAGCTGACTTAGCATAATCAACACTAAACTTCTCTTCCCTGCAGCTCTCAGCTCCTTATAAAATCTACTCAATACTCAACTGCATCTCAACTTCGCAGCACAAGAAATCTGGAAAAAGCCAAATTTATTGGGGTGGGTCAAAAGGGCAAAAACCAGGGACACATTAAACATTGCTTGTATAATCTTGGAAAGCTGCTAGAATAAAATGCTGTGTTACCACCATACATTTTACTGCCATGGTCCCTGTGCAAGAGAGTCAGAACAACATACCACTATGCCAAATCACCTGCTTTGTGAAAGAAAAATGCTGCGTTACCACCATACATTTTACTGCCAAGGTCCCTGTGCAAAACAGTCAGAGCAACATACCACTACACCAAATCAGCTGCTTTGTGAAAGAGAGGAAGAATGAAACTTAAATGGCTACCATTTAATGAATTCAGTTCTCACCATAGCTGTCAACCTCTTAGCACAAAACACCTGGACAAACCCAGTAATGAGGGAATACAGCCCTCAAACATATTCAGTGAATTCAGTTCTTGCAATAGCTGTCAACCTTAGCACAAAAAACCTGGACAAAGCCAATAACAGGGTAATACAGTCTCAAAATAAGGACAAATTTCAAATAGTCATCTTATAAACTTAGAAAATTTCTAGAATAAAAGGTTGTGTTACTATATATTTATTGCTAGAATAAAAGATTGTTTTACTATGTATTTTCTGAAGAATATGAAGTCTGAAATTCAAATGCATGTCAATTTTACTTCTGATGGAACAAAAACAATTTTCAGCAGAGGCCCAGGGAGAAATGCTGTAGACACACGTCTTTGTAAAATGGCCGGACACCAGAGCAAATCCACACAAACACAGGGGTAAGATGCAGACTCCACACAGAAGGCACCCCAGCCAAGAATCAAACCAGAAAACCTATAGCTGTGAGACAGCAATACTACTACTGCACCATCAAATATGTAAGGAATTAAACATTCAGAAACCTGAAGTCTGAAATTCAAATGCCTGTCAATTTTATTTAACATTTCTTAATCAGGACAGTCTGACTTGGAACAGAAAAACAATTTTCAGCAGAGGCACAGGAAGAAATAATGCAGACATGTCTTTGTAACATGGGAGGACACAAAAGCAAACCCACACAAACACAGGGAGAAGATACAGACCCCACAAAGAAGGCACCCCAGTCAAGGATCAAACCTGAGAACCTGCAGCTATGAGGCAACAATGCCACCACTGCACCATCAAATATCAAGCATTGCAGCATTTACAAACCACAGATATTATGACGAACAGATCAGATCAAATATGAAGCAAAATTAAGGCTGAAAAGCCATTTTATCTGTATGCTACACTGCTTTACCTATTGCTTTAATCATGCATTAACTTTATGAAAGAATATCACATAACAGATACATTAAGTACACTACAGATAGCATGCAACCTCCATGCCAGGGTTTTGTGCCTACCAAACGCCATCAGTCCTAAAGGCAACTGCAGTGGTGTCTCCATATTTGTCAAGGGTCAAACAACCTCTAGGCAGATTTCCATATGCTCACAATCAGAACTCAGGTTGAGCAAGGTAAACTACTGATGCACAGCACCATCCATGTCCTCTGATAATTATTAGATTCCTAAAAGCACTTGACAAACTCCCTGTTAAGAATTTGTTTATTTTAGGAGTCTTCACCTTCTCATCAATTAACCTGATGCACCTTTACTGCCAGTGATGGATATTTTCATAAGCTCTTGGACTTAATAAAAACCTCTCTGGAAAAGATAGTTAATAAATCAACTAAAGGATGCAATATTATAGATCTGGTCCTCACAAACATAACATGCACATATATTATTTCCCAGTCTCCCAATTTCTAATTAATTGAAACAAAACTTGTGATCAAAATGTCCAAAGCCCCTGTAAGAAATACCTCTAAAGTTAATAATTTCAGATGAGCAAACTGTATTCTATGACAAGATCTCAAAATGTGCCTGTCTCAGAACTAGCTCTGATACTAACATAGCAATTAGCTACACAAAGGAGCTATAGTTTACTTAGATAAATACATAAAATTGTTAACCCTAAACATAGCAAAACATAATGAGAAATTGAAATTCAAAAGCAAATAATTCTACGATGGAGTGCTCTGTCTTCTGCATTTGCTTTGGATCATCCTTGTGAACTTCCCAGGAGAAGACATCCCTAGAGATGGAGATTTGCACAGTCACAACATACATATTTTGAGGCTGCCCTAGACCTGTCCATGAGGCAGTAGTCTCCCTGGCTGCCCACAGTCATCTGCCTGTGCTGGTCTCTCATATATACACACACACACACACACACACACACACACACACACACACACACACACACACACACACACTCACTCTTACCTGTAGCTGCAAACCACTGAAACACACCAGACCCCATAAATCCACATCCCTGTAGCTGCAAAACCGATCCGATCCTGTAGCAAACCACCATAAATCCACATCCCTGTCCGAAACCCACACAAATCCACACCAGCCCAACACCCACGCCCCCCTGTCGCGAGATCTTCCCGACGAGACTGCAGCAAACTCCAGACTGCCGACGTTGCAGTCTGACCCCGACGCATTTTCCCAGCGAGTTCCCAGGACAGTCTATGCAGTTTAAAACTGCATAGACTTCTGGGAGCTCCGTTCTACATGTTTCCCAGTCAGGACTGCTGCTGAGACAATCTGCGCATGCTCCTGACCGTCTCAGCAGCAGTCCGGACTAGTGCGCATGCGCAAAAGTCCGCGATTTTTTTTTATTTGTTTACTTTTTCTTTTATTTCTTTATTTTATAGTTGAGGGGGCTGTAGTCCGGCAGTCCAATAGCACGGGCCGCCTCTGTAAATGAGTATGTGCGTGCGTGTGTGTGTGTGTAAGTAAGTAACAGGGGATAGGAGTGTATGTAAGGGGGGGGTCATACCTTGCAATTATCTAAATTTTTGTCCCATATTCCCCCTAAAAGGGATTGAAGTTGCTAAATAACAGACATTTCAGTTTTAGACGTCACATCCTTTAGAAAAATGGATACTAACACAAATCCCCTTATAGCAATTTTCTAAGTTGATGAGTGCAATATTTATAATCTGTCCCTATTTATTTTAGGATCTGTCCATATTTCTTGCACTAAGAAGTGTGTGTGTGTACGTGTGTGTGTATAAAAGGGAGGTGGAATACCCCTCAGCTGTCCAGGTTTTTGCAGAATGTCCAGATATTTGCTCCATATTCCTCCTAAAAAGGATTGAAGTTGCTAAATAGTTTTAGACAGCATAGCCTTTAGAAAAATGCATACCAACACAAATCCTGTTCTAGCAATTTTATAAGTTCATCAAAACAATATGTATAATCTGCCTCTGTTTATTTTAGGCTTTGTCCAGATTTCTTGCACTAAGAAGATGATGTATGTGAGAGAGAGACAGACAGAGTCAGAGAGAGATAGAGAGAGAGAGAAAAGCCTTGGTTAGATCTAGCAGGTGGAATTTATTTTCAAGTGCATTTTCAAAGAAATGTGAGCTTCAAGGGAAGAGAAGTTTACTGCTGCTCATGCTAAGTCTACTTAAAATGTGCAACTGTTTTGTCTAGTAAATGGTATCATTATTGTGGTATAGAATTTTAAAGCAGTGATAGCACAGCAGGGTAGCATACTTGCATCTTGATGCAAAGGGCTGTAGGTTCTCTTCCTACAGCATGTACATTTGTATTTTAAGGGGGTATGGTTCTACAGTCCTTAGTATGTCCTCCTTTGGGTGAGACATGTAATAACTATGAACCTGTTTTTCACCTTGCCACCCATTTCCTATTGCAATATACCAGCTTACCATTTCTTTTAATGTAACATAGGCAATTTATTCTTCAATGGAAAGAGGCACTGAATTTGTAAATGAAACACTGAAATATAAAGTTGTTTTCTAGCAACAACTACTTCATTGGATGTTCTTCGTGTTTCACTGTTGCATTCATCACATTTGGGTTATCTGCCTGTAGGTAGCCCTCAGCCGGCCTGAATACCAGAGTCTTCGGGTTTCTGCGTCGGATGCTGTCTCTTCTTCCATGACGTCAGGTCATCAGGGGTAAAAAAAACATGCAGCCAATGCCATTACATCAGTCTTTTTTGCCGTGTGGTGCCCGAAGCAGAAGCAGTTCACAAGTGCCAGTCGGCCATCTCCTGAAATTTTCATTTTCCAATTTCAGACCCGAAGTCTTCAAAAAAGATAAGTACCCCACTGGGGATCCTAACTTTAACCAATGTCAGTAAAAGTTAACAATTGTCTTACCTGTGGAAAGCAAATATCTCATAGAGATTTTCATTCTTACTGCAACCCCTGTTTAGGCCCAGACCACGATGTCCCTCGCTGTCGGTTTTGTGACTTGCTCAATGCCCGAACTATTCATCATCAGGCTATTTTTGCAGCCAATTACTTTCATACTCAATCTGTGTACTCCAAAATAGCTTTGTTAAGCCATCCAACTACTGATCTTCCGAAAAAACGTAAGGGTAAAGAAAGAGAGAGACCGCACAGGTCCAAAACTGCTGATGACGCTTTAGTTAAGCTAGGCGCCAGTCCGCCGGTACTGAGTGAGGTGCTTTTGCATCCCTTGATACCCGCTACTTCAGATTCGCAGGCCTCTACTGAGACCCATTCGGAGTATGGTATGCTGTGTGAGGCTTCTTCGACTATGGAACCTGCGGATGTCTCTAACTTGGATGGGTCCAGAGCCGCTGTGCAGGCACCAGCTTCTGAGGGTATATTCAGGCCTACAGACATTCATATTAAACCGACACCATTGTTTTCATCCAGGCCACAAACTCGCACTATGCCTAGAAAACCAACGACCAAACTGCAGACTCAGGCCCATATGCCTCAAAAATAAATGCTTTCTTGGAATCTAGCCGTACCCCAGACACTTTACCTCCAGCTCCTAGAAAACCAGACAGGTACTACGGAGTACCTGACTCAAGTTCCTCTTCAAGAATCCTTCTGCGGATCAGAGACCATTTCCCAAGGACCAAAAGGCATTAAGGCTACTGCTGCCAAAAATCCTACCCCTTCTGATAGAGATTCTAGAGCCTTAGGTGAGGTAAGAAGGTGTACACTTCTCCACAAGCTCACGACCAGAGAGATCACCAGGAACCGGATAGCTTGTATAAAACTCTGCTTTATTTAAAGTGTAAAATCCACAAGTTAAATGCTCACGAAAAATATTGAGAACACAAAATTCAGTCAAGCGCTTTCGCCCGGGCTCTCCCAGGCTTTATCAAGACTTGATAAAGTTAGTCTTACACAGAAACTGCAGTTTGAGTAAGACGGCAGCGCGCCATGCATATTCATGCGGGTGCACTGCCTCAACTCTAAAGCTAACACGGAGCATGCACGAGTGCAGGGGGCGTTTCGGACTGCCGAGCAGTCCAAAAATCCATGCCCCTGCAAGTCTCTCAATCGAGAAATGTCAACTTACATGAGCGAGTCTGCTCAAATGTGTACATACCCAACACTACACTCCCCACATTCTAAACCCCTGTACAATTATAAAATGTTAATATTCCCGATATAGCTGCCCGTGTTTGCGCGGGTTTGCCCATTGCTTAGCTATAGTTAGCAGCATAGACACCGAAGAGGATAACAAGAAAAAAAATATGCAAATTAAGGAAAATAGCAATAGCACAGTGGTAGAGCCTTCGCACAAAGAGGAGGCATTACATGTTCGAGTCCCACCACTCCCCCTTCTATTTTCAGTAGGAAATCTGTAAATAAAAATAATTCCTGACATTTATCATTGAAATTTTTGTAAAAAGCATTGAAATGGCTTATGTAGTAGTGAATGAATTTTATATATATATATATATATATCTAAGAATGTGAAATGGTTATGCATACCGATGGATGCATAAGTAACGTATCTTAAGCAGTGTGAAACACTGCTAAGCAAAGTTAACCAGTATTAAGCATATTTAAATGTAATTGCTCATAGCTGAGCACTGCGTTAACTAGCACAAACGCTTTGCGCTTAGGTGCGCATCACGCCAACTAGCTCAACCAGAGCATGGTTTGCGCGACATTGCGCATCGCACCAACTTGCGAAATGAGATTGTGCAGAGCTGCGCACCATGCAAAACAGCACAACGTTGAGCAAAGTCAGCTAAACACAGCCACACCTAGCCAGTCTGGCCAGTAGTGAAATAAAAAGCAATGACAGGGCTCGAACCCAGGACACTGTGCACCATAATCACAGTACTGAACCACTAAGCCATGACAGCATTTCACGACCATGCACTTTCTACACACACATATATATCAATGGAAGTTTACTCATTGCTAAGCAGGTGTGCTTTCAGCTGAGTTTTTTCAAAACTGGCCAATCACAGATAAGTGCGGGAAATGAGGCATATTTAAGCTCCATAGATGGGAATACTTGCCATAACTGGTTGTAGCTCCCATCTGCAGTCAGCATGGCCGGTGTTGGAGAGGGGTCTCGATTTTGAGCGTAACGTTGGGGCATTGAAGAGTCAAAAGTAATGGTTTGGCTCCTTGTCCATAATCATGAGGAGAGACTCCTGCAGGGCCAGTTCCAGGGCACCTAATACAAAGTGGAAGCCTGGAACCATCTAGCTCATGATCTCACCAGTGCCACAGGTGTCCCTCGGATTGGTGAACAGGTCAGACACCACCACTACTCAGACCTGATGAGACGCAAGGAGGACTGACTGAACCAGTGGATACAGGAGGCCCGTGGGATAGAAAATGCTCCACTACTGAGTAGGCAGCCATGGAATGAAGTATGTAAGAATTGCTGTTGTCTATATTATGGATAGGTCTGTCTCAATATCACTTCATTTATGTCACAGCTGCAGGAGTCCATGCTGCGAATCAGCAAGCCTATGCAGATAGGCTGCTAAGGCTGTGCCACCAGGCAGGTTAGTAATTATTCTGCATATATTGTTATATAAAATAAGTGATTGAGCCTGAAAAAAGTGTTGTAGCCCAATAATAAAGGTATAATAAGTCTTGAATAACTTCTCTGCATGTGCTGTTATATAAAATAAGCGAGAGAGCCTGAAAAAGTGTTGTAACCCATTAATAAATGTATAATAAGTCTTGAATAATTTCTGTGCATGTACTGTTGTATAAAATAAGTGAGAGAGCCTGAAAAAAAGTGTTGTAACCCATTAATAAAGGTATAATAAATCTTGAATAAGTCTTCTGCATGCACTGTTATATCAAATAAATGAGAGTGCCTCTAGAAAACTGTGTTATGTAATTAATAAAGGTATAATTCCTGGAGTATGTCCGTGTCACTTTCTTTGATATGTTGTTGTACTCTTGCATTATAGAAATAGTACTGTTGTATTAAGCGCGGTCAACCCACACTTGGGTAGGCCCATATAAAGTGGATGAAGGGAGTGCCAGTAGCTGTTAAGCATATATACAGTCCTCAACTGTTGGTTCATGGCCAGCATGTACAGGTTAATCTGGCACATGAGTAGCTTGTTATTGTGTTCCCCAGAAATGTCAGTGTGCTGCTAGAAATGTAGGGGGCTGTTAAAATATAACTGATAATGTCACCTGAACACATCTAGATATGTAGATATATAAATATAATATATAAATATGTAGCAGTAACATCTGCATCCTGGACAGTTTGTATGTCAGATACAGGTCAGGTATATAAAGAACTAGCAAAACCCATTTCACAATTTAAAGGACATTGCCTAGTGTAATAATACATATAGGGGATATGTACCTGCAATCAATAGGAATGTAGTGTAAACTATAAGTATATATAAGTTGTTAATGGAGGTATCTTTTACACCCTACTGTATGTGCATAAACAATGCAATTCCACACCTCAATGGGTATGTCTAATCTCAAAACATTTGTTGGGACACATGTCCTATTGGTTTATAAATATCTGCATTTACTTTGCATGTGCCCTGTTCAAATACCGCAGTCTTGTTGGCCTGTTGCCACCAATTAATCCTGCATGCTGTTGGAATGTCCAGTGTTGTTCTGTATATGCATGTATTATGCCTGCTGTTTAACTGTTGGAACTCTGGTGTGTTGGGTTAATGGGAATACTACTGCATGCTGTTACAACTAATTTGGAATGCTGTTGGCTGTTACCAACCCATATTGTCATTAAATCCTCCTAAACATAGAACGTATGGGAAGGCTGGTCCTAGCGGACCCACCTGTCCCACCTCAGCTGGCGATGGCACCTGGCACCAGCAGGTCTGGTGCCCAGCCTGGGACCTCCTCCTCAATTGGACCTGTGCCACCTTCAGGTTGAAGCGCTGCAGGGGATGGGGCTCATCCCCCTGTGCAAGTGTGGGTGGAGGAGGGCCACCTCTCACCCTCCGAAAGGTCCGGGCTGTGGTGCGTAGGGAGATCTAGCATTCTGTCACTGATCCTTTACGCCAGCTTGAGGCACGAGTGGTGCGACTCATGGGTGAGCCTGCCCCTCCTACACAGCCTCCAGCACAGCCACCCTCTGGGCTGTGAAGGTGCAGTGGTGACTGCCCATGGGTGGGGATCTCAGTTCCACTGTTGCCATCTGTGGGCTCATGGGCTTGCAGTTTCCAAACATCCTTCCCCGTCAATGTTCACTCCCCACATGTAATATTCCACCTCTGTATGTGTCTTGTTTGTCCTGTCTGTTTACCTCCCCAAATATATCTACATCCCCTACCCCACATTCCACTCTCACCTGGAAAAAAAAAGAGCAATCTGCTCCAAAAAAAAATTACGCCCCATACAAAGTTGCCCATTTTGCACACATGTCTGCTGGACATATAAAATGTAATTTAATTGGCAGTACAACATACTTTGTTGTCCTTACCCCTCTCTCAGGGGTCGAAGGTTTCATATTTCCCTCCAAAATTATTGCATATGCACAGCTGTTGCTGTAAAAGAAATGGGCAGCTATGGTCCTTCTCTACACCCGTCCTGCACATCCCGAGCTGTTTTCCCTACTGTCTTTCCCTCTTTGTGCCCCTTTTTCACCACTTTCCTATCTCCCCATTTTCTTTTCTTTCAAAGAAATGAGCGCGAGGGTTAGCGAGAATAAGCGCTTTTAAGCAGTAGTTAGTGGGTTTGCGCGAGTGTGCTCTTGTGTACACTTAGCTAAGTATTGCTAAGCTTCGCACAAACCTGCTTACAACTGCTTAAAAGTGCCTTAGTCACCCTGCATGTGAGGCCCTTGTTCTGCTCAGCAGCAAAATAAAACACCTCTGTCAGTCTCGAACCCCAGACCTTGGATACAAACCTAAAAACTGCCCCTG